>NW_011418271.1:0-502 GCF_000754665.1 Bison bison bison | reverse complement strand
TTTATCTTCACTCTGAAACTCATATACCGTCACTCCTGAAACGATGCTCAAGTGCATGCATTTAACTCCTACTGAACCTCTGCTCCAGAGTAGGCATGCCGATCTACTAAGCTTGCATTCTGCCACATGCATCTTCCACTACTTAGACTATGATACTGAGGTCATGCTGCAAAAACATAGTTGCAATCTCAAGCTTATCTTCTTTGACTTTCAGCCTCTATACCAGCACACATGGTCTGCCCCTCCTACGTCCACTTTCTTTCTTTCTTTATTGTTTTGTTTTTTGGTTTATGCAACTTTAATGAAGAAAAATAAATCAATTACTAGCAGAGCTATTAGTTGGTCACTCATCCATTGACAACTTGCATCATTATTCAGTGCTATATTAAACAGTGTATTGGAAGATAGATTAACTAACTCCAAGCCTCCTAACAATTTAAATGAAAATTACAAAATGTTTTGAGACCCTATTTTGGAATACAAAGGGTGTTTGACTTCCAAT
>NW_011418270.1:0-637 GCF_000754665.1 Bison bison bison | reverse complement strand
CCCCGGGTGCGTCTGGAATGCAACCCCGAGATCCCTGTCGCCCCTGGAGAGGAACATTGGCTTCTGGACACAAGCCTAGATGAGGTCTATTGGCCCTGCAGTCACTCGAGAGCAATCCCCAGCTTTCCTTCCCAACTCGAATGGAAGATTGGACTTGCCTGGGCCAACACAAGAGGCAGCCTGAATTCCCCGTCGTAACTCGAGAATCCCGCCGTAACTCGAGAAAAACCACGTGGCTCCCCCGTCATCGCAAGATGAAGCCCTTTCCCTCTACAGCGCCTCAGGAGAAGTCCCACGTTAGAAATTGGAGGTGGAAAGGGCACTTGGCACCCTTGATGCGACCCACAAAGTTCCCCGAAATCCCGGTCTCCCTCGAGAGGAACACTGAGGTTTTCCGGCACCCCCTCCTCTGAGCCCTTTCTCCCCTCCTGATCTGGACAGGAGGGTCGACTCCCCTGCTTTTTCTGGAAGGGGTTCCCGACCTTACGGTCGCACCTCAGGATGAGGCCGGTCTCACGAAGACATTCCAGACGTGGCCTCGTGGGTGGTTCCACATTCCGTAGGACCCCGATTTCCCGGTCCCCTCTTGAGAAGAACCCGATGCCCGGACACCTCTCCGAACTCCACCCTGTGAATG
>NW_011418269.1:0-852 GCF_000754665.1 Bison bison bison | reverse complement strand
TCTGACAATGATAATGCAATGTCAGATAATGCTGTGCAAGGTGGAAGGTGCTGGCTGGGGCTCCTAGGCCGGGTCATCATACCCGGTGGATACGGCCCAAGTGCCTGCCAGGGTCACTCAGTTGTGTTTCTGTATTTCAGGAACACAAGTTGTTAAGCTATTTTGAAATAGCCGTGAGCATCATCAGACATGCAGGTGGGCGCCCGTTCTCAGAAACTACCCTGCGTGGTAATATAAGGGCAATTTCTAAGATTTAACAACAACAGAACAAAAAGAACATAATAAAAAATGACTAAAGGATTTGAAAGAAGTTTCTCCAAAGAACATATACGAATGGCCAATAGGCACATGAAAAGATGTACCACTTCTCTAGTCAACAGGGAAATGCAAATCAAAACCACAGTGACACATCCAGCTCATACCCACTGAAGTAGCTACTATAAAAAGAAAAAGAAATAAAAGAAAAAGGAACACCTGTTGACAAGGATGCTAAAAAAGGAAATCCCTGTGCACTATGTTGATATTTATTTCTTTAGTGGCGGCACTGGGTCTTTGCTGCTGGATACGGGCTTTCTCTAGTCGCCACAAGTGGAGGAAACTCTCTGGATGCAGTGTGTGGCCTCAGCAGTTGCAGTATATGGGCTCTAGAGCACACAGGCCCAGTAACTGTGGCCCACAGGCTTCACTGCCCCACAGAATCTGAAATCTCCCCAGACCAGGGGTTGAACTCGTGTCCCCTGCACTGGCAAACAGATTCCTAACCACTGGACCACCAGACAACGTCCCTTTTGCACTATTAATAGGAAGGTAAAATAGTGTAGTCACCATGAAAGAGCATGGTGGTTCCTCAAA
>NW_011418268.1:0-785 GCF_000754665.1 Bison bison bison | reverse complement strand
CGAGGGGGAGCGCGTCATTGCTCCCGAGCCATGGTAGGGGAATCTGGCCTCGAGACTTGTTGAAGAAGGCCTCTCGAGGTCTTTCTCGGGTTGAGGCAGGAAACCCTGGGTTCCCTCGACTTCTGCAGGTGGCCTCAGGGGGCTTCTCATGGTGGCTCTGAGAAATCAGGGAAACTGGAGGTGGGAGGGGGCTCTCGGGACTCCACGGGGCTTGGTGCATTGGAAGAGGGCCTCATCGCCACTTGAGGCAGGAACCGCAGGGTACCTCTGATTTCAGACTCCGATCGCAGGGTCCCTGCAGACTGGGGACAGGAGAGTCAGGCCTCGTCTTGGGTTGAGGCACGGAACTCCGCTTGCCTCTCGAGATGTCCCCGGGGAGAGAGACCGCTTGTCGAGCTGTATTTGGAACCTGGGGTTTCTTCCGAACGATGCACGGAAAACCTGCCCCTTCGTGTTGACTTCATTCACAGGGTGGAGTTCGGAGAGGTGTCCGGGCATCGGGTTCTTCTCAAGAGGGGACCGGGAAATCGGGGTCCTACGGAATGTGGAACCACCCACGAGGCCACATCTGGAATGTCTTCGTGAGACCGGCCTCATCCTGAGGTGCGACCGGAAGGTCGGGAACCCCTTCAGACAAAGCAGGGAGTCGACCCTCCTGTCCAGATCAGGAGGGAGAAAGGGCTCAGAGGAGGGGGTGCCGGAAATCCTCAGTGTTACTCTCGAGGGAGACCGGGATTTCGGGGAACTTGTGGGTCGCATCAAGGGTGCCAAGTGCCCTTTCGACC
>NW_011418267.1:0-616 GCF_000754665.1 Bison bison bison | reverse complement strand
CAATGTCACGAACCTCATTCCATAGTTCATCAGGCTCTCTATCTATCAGATCTAGTCCCTTAAATCTATTTCTCACTTCCACTGTATAATCATAAGGGATTTGATTTAGGTCATACCTGAATGGTCTAGTGGTTTTCCCTACTTTCTTCAATTTAAGTCTGAATTTGGCAATAAGGAGTTCATGGTCTGAGCTACAGTCAGCTCCTGGTCTGTTTTTGCTGACTGTATAGAGCTTCTCCATCTTTGGCTGCAAAGAATATAATCAATCTGATTTCGGTGTTGACCATCTGGTGAGGTCCATGTATAGAGTCTTCTCTTGTGTTGTTGGTAGGGAAGCCCAAGAATCTATTATCTGCTAAGTAATAGGCTTACAAAGATGAAAAAAACATTGCCTCTGCTCTTGAGGAGGTATATGTCTTATTGTTCAGTTGCTAAGTCCTGTCTGATTTCTTTGCAACCCCATGGACTGCACCATGCCAGGCTCCTCTGTCCTACAATATCTCCTGGAGTCTGCTCAAACTCATATCCATTGGGTCGGTGATGCCATCCAACCATCTCATCCTCTGTGTCCCCTTCTCCTCCTGCCCTCAATCTTTCCCAGCATCAAGGGTCTTTT
>NW_011418266.1:0-557 GCF_000754665.1 Bison bison bison | reverse complement strand
CAGAGCGGGGTTCTTTGCTTCCACTCGAGATGAATGCCTGTCTCGCCGGGTGCGTCTGGAATGCAACCCCGAGATCCCTGTCGCCCCTGGAGAGGAACATTGGCTTCTGGACACAAGCCTAGATGAGGTCTATTGGCCCTGCAGTCACTCGAGAGCAATCCCCAGCTTTCCTTCGCAACTCGAATGGAAGATTGGACTTGCCTGGGCCAACACAAGAGGCATCCTGAATTCCCCGTCGTAACTCGAGAATCCCGCCGTAACTCGAGAAAAACCACGTGGCTCCCCCGTCATCGCAAGATGAAGACCTTTCCCACGACAGCGTATCAGGAGAAGTCTCACGTTAGGAATTGGAGGTCAAAAGGGCACTTGGCACCCTTGATGCGACCCACAAAATTCCCCGAAATCCCGGTCTCCCTCGAGAGGAACACTGAGGTTTTCCGGCACCCCCTCCTCTGAGCCCTTTCTCCCCTCCTGATCTGGACAGGAGGGTCGACTCCCCTGCTTTGTCTGGAAGGGGTTCCCGACCTTCCGGTCGCACCTCAGGATGAGGCCGGTCT
>NW_011418265.1:0-757 GCF_000754665.1 Bison bison bison | reverse complement strand
TTGGAAGAGGGCCTCATCTCCAGTTGAGGCAGGAACCGCAGGGTACCTCTGATTTCAGACTCCGATCGCAGGGTCCCTGCAGACTGGGGACAGGAGAGTCAGGCCTCGTCTTGGGTGGAGGCATGGAACTCCGCTTGCCTCTCGAGATGTCCCCGGGGAGAGAGGCCGCTTGTCGAGCTGTATTTGGAACCTGGGGTTTTTTCCGAACGTTGCACGGAAAAACTGACCCTTCGTGTTGACTGTATTCACAGGGTGGAGTTCGGAGAGGTGTCCGGGCATCGGGTTCTTCTCAAGAGGGGACCGGGAAATCGGGGTCCTACGGAATGTGGAACCACCCACGAGGCCACGTCTGGAAGGCCTTCGTGAGACCGGCCTCATCCTGAGGTGCGACCGGAAGTTCGGGAACCCCTTCCAGACAAAGCAGGGGAGTCGACCCTCCTGTCCAGATCAGGAGGGGAGAAAGGGCTCAGAGGAGGGGGTGCCGGAAAACCTCAGTGTTCCTCTCAAGGGAAACCGGGATTTTGGGGAACTTTGTGGGTCGCATCAAGGGTGCCAAGTGCCCTTTCGACCTCCAATTCCTAACGTGGGACTTCCCCCGAGACGCTGTAGCGGGAAAGGGCTTCATCCTGCGATGACGGGGGAGCCACGTGGTTTTTCTCGAGTTACGGCGGGATTCTCGAGTTACGACGGGGAATTCAGGATGACTCTTGTGTTGGCCCAGGCAAGTCCAATCTTCCATTCGAGTTGCGAAGGAAGC
>NW_011418264.1:0-602 GCF_000754665.1 Bison bison bison | reverse complement strand
ATGTGAAAAGGGAAGAAGCCAGGAAAAAGAAAGGCATAGTATCCAGGAAACAGAAGATCTGACATATAAGCAAGGGGGAAAGAATTCCCAGGATTTTAGTGCTGGGAAGTTTCAGGATGTTAGCTGGGCAGTAAACCTAGTGAGCAACCAGTATAGATAAGAGGGTTCCAAGATGGATATTTCCAGGGAGAAAACTACATGTAGAGTATCTGAGGTATTTTAATGTGTTCTGAAATGATTTTTAGTTCTGTTGGATAGTTTGGAGTTGAATTACTGATTTTGACATGGGAAAAGGCAAACAACCAAAAGACCCCCAAAGCAGTTATCAGTACTGGGAAAAACATAAAAGTTGTTCAGGAATGAAATGTTATCATAGTACACACTATCATAACTGTGAATAATATAAACTAATCATAATAATGTAAATAATAAACATTTATTTAAATAAAAATGCCAGTGTAACTAATTTGGTAAATTGATATGCAGAAATATATGTGAGCAAATATATTTGAGGGAGATTATTTAAGACAGCTAAATCTTCATTTACCATAATAGCTAAAAGAATTGCTTAAGAGGAATGAAAGGAAATTCCCTGGTAGTCC
>NW_011418263.1:0-546 GCF_000754665.1 Bison bison bison | reverse complement strand
CGGAACAACCTAGAGCCCGAGCAGTGTGGGCAGGGAGGCTACACGCGCTGTGAGCGGGGGCAGACCCAGTGTGGCTGAGGCACTGCGAGCGCATGCCAGTGTTATTTGTTTGCAGCATCCCTCCCTCCCTCCCCACAGCGCGACTGAACGAAGAGAAGAAATACAGCTCCACCCATCAGAACACCGACACAAGCTTCCCTAACCAGGAAACCTTGACAAGCCACCTGTACAAACCCACACACAGAGAGGAAAAGCCACAATAAAGAGAACTCCACAAACTGCCAGAATACAGAAAGGACACCCCAAACTCAGCAATTTAAACAAGAAGAGACAGAGGAATAGCCAGCAGATAAAGGAACAGGATACATGCCCACCAAACCAAACAAAAGAGGAAGAGATAGGGAATCTACCTGATAAAGAATTCCGAATAATGATAGTGAAATTGATCCAAAATCTTGAAATTAAAGTGGAATCACAGATAAATAGCTTGGAGACAAGGATTGAGAAGATGCAAGAAAGGTTTAACAAGGGCCTAGAAGAAATAAA
>NW_011418262.1:0-547 GCF_000754665.1 Bison bison bison | reverse complement strand
GAAGAGAAGGTAAAGGCAAGGGAGAAAGGGAAAGATATACCCAACTGAATGTAGAGATCCAGAGAATAGCAAGGAGAAATAAGAAGGCCTTCTTAACTGAACAATAGCAAAGAAATAGAGGGGAAAAATGGAATGGAAAAGACTAGAAATCTCTTCAAGAAAATTGGATATATGAAGGGAACATTTGATGCAAGGATGGGCATGATAAAAGACAGAAATGGTAAGGACCTAACAAAAGCAGAAGAGATTAAGAAGAGGTCACAAGAATACACAGAAGAACTATACAAGAAAAGTCTTAACAAAAGTCAAATTGCTATGAACAAGCTAGTGAAGGTGACGGAATTCCAATTGAGCTATTTCAAATCTAAAAGATGCTGCTGTTAAAGTGCTGCACTCAGTATGTCAGCAAATTTGGAAAACTTAGCAGTGGCCACAGGACTCAAAAAGATCAGTTTTCATTCCAATACCAAAGGAGAACAATCTGGGAGAATGTTCAAACCACTGGACAATTGTGCTCACTTCACACTCTAGTAAGGTTATTCTCAAA
>NW_011418261.1:0-541 GCF_000754665.1 Bison bison bison | reverse complement strand
GTTTCCACACGTGTGTTAGGATGTGAATGGTGAGCCCACGGAAGTCCTGTGCAGCCGGCATTTGTGTGCTGAACTTGGAAGCCCCAATGTGAACCTCTAGCGGGCAAGGCTGGAAGGCCCCAATGCCCCCGAATCACTTGCATCCCGAGCCCTTTGGGCCAGGGGGTCAGGTCGGAAGTGCGTGTGGGGCCTCGTCAAGGGGAATTCCCCGAGAAAAGTGTGGGTGGTTGGATGGCGGGAGTGGGAGTGGGCACGCCCTCGGCCGCCTCAGCCAATGAGGAGCCTGCACGTGCGGGGGTGGGGCTGTGGGGAAGCCCCCAAAGGCCCGAGGGGGCGGGGCCCAGGCCCTTTTCTGGAGCCGGACCGTCTGAGGGAAGGAGGCGTCGGCGTGCAGCTGCAGGTAGGACGATCGGAACCTCGTGGCCTTGTGTGCAGAGCCCCGGGGGCTGCTTCTGAGCACGGGGGAGGTGTGTGTCCGTCTCCCTTCGACGTCTTCCCCGGAGGGCAAGGTTGTGGGCCCAGCGCCGCTGGTGCGGATGCC
>NW_011418260.1:0-733 GCF_000754665.1 Bison bison bison | reverse complement strand
ACCAGAGAGGAGGGATCCAGGTCCACAGAGACAGGGTTACAGGAGAGATTTTCAGTCTTCTTCTAGGCATCCTTTCAGCCCAAATTTCATTAGAAGCTCACATTTAACACCCAGTACTTTTAAATCACTTCACGCTGTGGACAAAAAGCATTTCTTGCTAGAAAAAGTACAGTTTAGGCCAGTCGTTAACATCCAACAACAACTGGTTGAAATTAAGTTTTCTTATTTCAGAGTGATTGTTGGAGAGCTTGGTTACATTCTGGAAGGATAATAAAGCACACCGTGTCATGATGATTTTACAATCGCAGGAAAACCCCTTCTCTCATGGCTTAACATTGAAAAATTAACAAGAATAATTACAATAAATGCATCATTTACAAAGCCCTGTGTTTGTTCATAGGATTTATACAGACAAGCACTACAGTACGTTCATTTGAAAGACTGAAATCAGGTATCAGAACATGAAATTGATCTGAAAGGATATTCATAGCCTGAATATACAAGAAAAAGGAAGGAATTATATAAATGAAGTCATAAGTTTACATAAATATCAGAAACATTAAATTCTAAAATATTTTCTCTATGGTATTCATGAATTTTTCACTAATTAAAAACCCTGTAATATCTTCGGGTCCATGTAACAAGTATTAACAGAGTAAAGATTCCATCGAGTTCAAAATGTAGTCTTTGTTGTATACTGGATGCTGTATAAACATCTGGAGAATTCGTGCAG
>NW_011418259.1:3907-4272 GCF_000754665.1 Bison bison bison | reverse complement strand
GATGCACGGGTGAGTCACTGCCTCTTCGTGTTGACTTCATTCACAAGGTGGAGTTCGGAGAGGTGTCCGGGCATCGGGTTCTTATCAAGAGGGGATCGGGAAATCGGGGTCCTTCACAATGTGGAAGCACCCACGAGGCCACGTCTGGAATGTCGTCGTGAGACCGGCCTCATCCTGAGGTGCGACCGGAAGGTCGGGAACCCCTTCCAGACAAAGCAGGGGAATCGACCCTCCTGTTCAAATCAGGAGGGTAGAAAGGGCTCAGAGGAAGTGGTGCCGGAAATCCTCGGTGTTCCTCTCGAGGGAGACCAGGATGTCAGGGAACTTTGTGGGGCTCATCAAGGGTACCAAGTACAGTTCCCACC
>NW_011418259.1:0-564 GCF_000754665.1 Bison bison bison | reverse complement strand
GTCTTGAAGTTTTATTGGTCTTCCGCGTAAAACAAGCTACTCAGTCTCTTCACCGAATTTTCCTACTGAGGTATCCTCATACTATTATTCTTGATATCTCTGACTAGCATATAAATAGTCGCCTAGGCCATCTCTCCATCGCGTACACTGAATTAGCTGGGGCTGGTCCCTGGCAGGTGGCGCCTGAACAGGGACCTCAGGAGGCAATAATCAAAGAGCTGAGCAGACACGAGCCACGCAATCAGCAAGCAATAAGCATGGAGCTCAGCAGTGACGAACCATGCTGCTCACCTGGCAATAATCAAGCAGGTGACCAGGCAGGAATCACGCAGCTCAGCTGGCAATTGTCAAGCAGATGAGCAGACAGGAATCACGCAGCTCAGCTGGCAATTATCATGCAGATGAGCCGGCAGGAATCACGCAGCTCAGCAGGCCCTGAGCACGTGACTCTGCAGGCACTGATTACGTGGCTGATCAAGTACAGATCACGTGACTGAGCATGCACTGATCACTTGGCTATCATGCACTGATCAAATGACTGCCCATGCACTGATGACGTGGATG
>NW_011418258.1:0-536 GCF_000754665.1 Bison bison bison | reverse complement strand
AGAGGCTGCTCTGGGCTGGGCGAGCCTCCCCAAAGCCCTGCCCAGCTTCTAGCGTTCGCGCCCGGGAAGGAGCAGGCTGCGGGAGTGTGGGAGAGGTGACTGGTGCCTGACTGGTGCCTCAGCTCAGCTCTCGCCTTCCCTTCGGACCTAGGAGCCAGGCGTCCTTGCAGAGGGCTTAGGGGCTGGGGGTGTGCACACTGCCAAAGCCTCCCACAGGGAGAGCTCTTCCGAGGGAAAGGAAGCGCCCAGGCTGCATTCCCAAGCTGGTGCTTCCCCGCCCTGACTAAGCGCCGCACGGAGGGAAACAGGGTCCCGGTGCCCCTGGCTTGGGGAGGCGGCTCCACAGCCAGAGTGTTGCTCCGTTGGTGACCAGAAAGCGCCTGCCAGACCGGGCCTTCCCTGGAGCTGTCCTCCCGCCTAGAGGCAGGTGGATGTGCTGTGCGGGCTTCCCCTGTGCGTTTGGGCTCCCTAGCACAGCCGCAGCGCAGGGGAACCAGCCCATGATCAGTGAGCTCCGGGCAGTACTTTGGTCCCAG
>NW_011418257.1:0-545 GCF_000754665.1 Bison bison bison | reverse complement strand
CGTCCTGTGTTGAGGCATGGAAATCCGCTTGCCTCTCGAGGTGTTCCCGGGGACACAGGCCACTTGTCGAGCGGTGTTTGGAACCTAAGGTTTTTTGCCGACGTTGCACGGGCGAGTCACTACACCTTCGTGTTGACTTCATTCACAGGGTGGAGTTCGAAGAGGTGTCCGGGCATCGGGTTCTTATCAAGAGGGGACCGGGAAATCGGGGTCCTTCGGAATGTGGAACCACCCACGAGGCCACGTCTGGAATGTCGTCGTGAGACCGGCCTCATCCTGAGGTGCGACCGGAAGGTCGGGAACCCCTTCCAGACAAAGCAGAGGAGTCGACCCTCCTGTCCAGATCAGGAGGGTAGAAGAGGCTCAGAGGAAGTGGTGCCGGAAAACTTCGGTGTTCCTCTCGAGGGAGACCGGGATGTCGGGGCACTTTGTGGGTCGCATCAAGGGTGACAAGTACCGTTTCGAACTCCAATTCCTAAAGTGGGACTTCTCCTGAGACGCTGTAGCGGCACAGGGCTACATCTTGCGATGACGGGGGAACCACG
>NW_011418256.1:0-507 GCF_000754665.1 Bison bison bison | reverse complement strand
GGTCCGAAGGGAAGGCGAGAGCTGAGCTGAGGCACCAGTCAGGCACCACTCACGTCTCCCACACTCCCGCAGCCTGCTCCTTCCCGGGCGCGAACGCTAGAAGCCGGGGCAGGGGCTTGGGGAGGCTCGCCCAGGCCAGAGCAGCCTCTCGGCCGGGGCTCTGTGCTATCGCGCCTGGGCGCAGAGCTGGAGCTCCGCCGGTGTGGAAGCTCACTCGGTCCTTCCCAGTAACAGGCTTGCAAGCACCCGCCGGCAGCCAGCCTCTTCTCTCCCGCGTTCCGGGCATTGGGCTCCAAACCTGGGACCAAAGGACTGCCCGGAGCTCACTGATCATGGGCTGGTTCCCCTGCGCTGCGGCTGTGCTAGGGAGCCCAAACGCACAGGGGAAGCCCGCACAGCACATCCACCTGCCTCTAGGCGGGAGGACAGCTCCAGGGAAGGCCCGGTCTGGCAGGCGCTTTCTGGGCACAAACGGAGCGACACTCTGGCTGTGGAGCTGCCTCCCCA
>NW_011418255.1:0-525 GCF_000754665.1 Bison bison bison | reverse complement strand
GTAAGTTTCTGACTTGAAACTATGAAAACATTTTTTTAATTCTATTTTACCTAGGACCCAGTGATATCAGTGGACAAGCACTTGTGTATGGCTATCAGGTCTTCCTACTGGTCAGGCACCATCCATGTCCTCTCATCAAGTGAGAAGTGATTTATTTCTGGCATTTTGTAACACCTTGTGGCAGGAATGAGAAAGAAGAAGCTGTTTATACTACCTCAAAAAAAAAAAGAAAGAGAGAGAGAGAGAGAAAGTGGAGTGAGAGCAAGCTCAGTAAAATTAATGACTGGGAAAACAAGCAGACTGAATCCAATTTTTTCATTAAATTGCCTAGCTTCAATTACTCTAATTGAGTTCCAAGTGTCCTAAATATATTTGAATAGGGACTGCCAGTTTCTCACAATTCTCTGTTTTCAATGTGGCTGAGGCTTTTTCCAAGCCTGTACTCTGGGTGAGAGCTCTGCCCAGCCTGAGTATCTGAGGCACAAATAGGAGAACCTAGAAGGGACTCTGCTTTAGGTTTCCCAC
>NW_011418254.1:0-538 GCF_000754665.1 Bison bison bison | reverse complement strand
TCAGAGATAACTGACAGAAACACATGTAGTGAGGGGGTCTGGAGGTAGGCCCTGAGGGACAGCCTTATCGTAGCCGGGACACTATCCTTTCCCAAATGGGATGCTCAGGCTCATGCAAGGTGGCTGCAGAGCCGGCATTTGGGTTATGCATGTAGCAAGTGACTTGCTGAGACTGGGGGGATGGGGGACTCAGTGTGTCTGTGAGTGAAGTAAGTCTCCCTCAAGTCAGCTATGGTTGCAACTCGAGAGTCCTAGGTGATACCTAGGTGATACCCTATTCCTCTAGAGTCCTAGAGGCAGGGTGAATTAAGGGTCTGTGTTAGAATCATCCGTCCCTGGGTCCTGCCATCCTCCAGCCTCCTGCTGCTCACTGAGCTTGAGATTAACTGGGCCCTTCACTCCTGCCCCTTACCCTGCAATGGCCTATCATTGAAAGGGCATCCTCTCAGTGGTCCCAATGCACCTGTGTGCTGACTTTGGGATCTTGGGTGAATTTCCACATTCACCACTCGGATCTCACCACCACCACCACACATCC
>NW_011418253.1:0-549 GCF_000754665.1 Bison bison bison | reverse complement strand
CTTTCAGGATCTGGAATAGCTCAACTGGAATTCTATCATTGCTGGGAGCCAGTGAGGAACTCCGCCCATGACAAAGGTCATGAGGAAGGAGGCTCGGCATACGCAAAGGCGGGATCGAGCTTCAGGAGTCCCCCTGGAAATTCTCGAGCATATCCCCCAAAACCAGAGTCTGCCTACTTTCTGCTTGTGCTTTCATCTAACCTCTGACTTTACGGGGGGCTCTCCCCCACTACCTCTCTCTGAAAAAAGAGTTAGCTTACAGTTCCAGTTAATAATTCCTGGGTGTGACAGTGTTTAACCTACAAACTCCTTTGGAAATCCTCTAGCCTGCCTGAATAGGTTTTTCCGGCCATATGTGACTGTTCAGAGCCTCCCAACTGTGAGAGGCAGGAGATGTTCTAAACTGTCTAAACACAGATTCTTTTGAGTAGTTAAAAGATTGATTAGAAATTGTATTGGTGAATGGTTTTTCACTTGTTGGGCCATTGTTTGCTGCTAAGGTTCCATATCCCTTACCTGCTGTGTCCCTGGCAGTGTATTGATTAATAT
>NW_011418252.1:0-604 GCF_000754665.1 Bison bison bison | reverse complement strand
ATCCCAGCAGGTGGTCAAGGGCCCGCTGGCCTCCAAAGTGCCAGAAGCAGGGCTGGGCCAGCCGGCCAGAGTTCAGGGTTCTGGCCCTTGGACTTGCAGCGCACACTCGGCTGCTTGGGAAAACCGCGCGGCTCTGACCTTTCAGCAAAGGGGTGGAGCGGTAAAGGCCTTGAGCCCAAAGGCGAGGCCTTTCTGCGACCGCCAGGTTGTGCCAACAGAGGGCGGACTACGTGGTTCCCTGCTCCAGGCAGTCCCAGTTCCCTGACCTGTGGTCCGCACCCCTCTGCCGCGCCCACTGGATGCCAACCCTTGGGGACCCAGGAGCGCACGCAATGGGCGTTCCCAGCCGCCACGGCGACCCCCGAGAGGACAACGGGGAAGCCCTCACCTACCCCCGCCAGGAGCCGACCCCTGCCCCGCGCCGCCCCGCCCCTGCCATGCTCCCGGTGCCTTCCCAGCCGCAGTGGGGATCCCCGGAGCACAACTGGGACCGCCCCCATCCCCGCCACGACCCGACGCGCCGCCCGGCTTCGCCCCGCCCCGGGCGCGCTCCCGGTGCGCGGCCCACCTTCACCACGGGCTCCCGGTGACGCCCCCGCCCCCA
>NW_011418251.1:0-644 GCF_000754665.1 Bison bison bison | reverse complement strand
CTGGATCATGGAAAAAGCAAGAGAATTTCAGAAAAACCTCTATTTCTGCTTTATTGACTATGCCAAAGCCTTTGTCTGTGTGGATCACAATAAACAGTGGAAATTCTGAGAGAGATGGGAATGCCAGACCACCTGATCTGCCTCTTGAGAAATTTGTATGCAGGTTAGAAAGCAACAGTTAGATCTGGACATGGAACAACAGACTGGTTCCAAATAGGAAAAGGAGTACATCAAGGCTGTATATTGTCACCCTGTTTATTTAACTTCTATGCGGAGTACATCATGAGAAACGCTGGACTGGAAGAAATACAAGCTGGGATCAAGATTGCTGGGAGAAATATCAATAACTTCAGATATGCAGATTATACGAATTGGGGGAGAAATGGAGTAAGAGACTGGGGTTAAGAGATATAAAGCAAATGATATGGAATGGATTGACAAGTTCCTACTCTAGAGCACAGAGGACTACATTCAGTATCCAATTTCTCCCCCAATTCTCTCTGCCTTGAAGCTGTAGGTCTATTCTCTCTGTCTATGTGTGTCTTTCTGATTCACACATATGTTCATTTGTGTCATATCTTAGATTCCACATTTGGATATTATGATATTATTTGGTATATATGTTTCCCTGTGTGCCTCACTTC
>NW_011418250.1:0-532 GCF_000754665.1 Bison bison bison | reverse complement strand
GCATGCTGCAGTCCATGGGGTCACAAAGAGTTGGACACGACTGAGCGATTGAACTGAACTGATATGTGGAATCTGAAAAAATGATACCAATGAACTCATTTACAAAACAGAAACATCTCACTGTATAGCTGTATAGGGAACTCTACTCAGTGTCATGTGGGCCTGGATGGGTCAGGAGTTTGGGGGAAGAATGAATACATATATATGTATGGGAGTCCCTCGATTGTCATTTATCCCGACCCCTTAAAAGACTGAATCTTCTTGGAACCCAGCAGAACCCTGCACTCATCCCCACCCCACCCCCAAGTACAAAGGCCCCTCCATGTCTTCTCTTTTCTAAACATTTTTACTGGAGTATAGTTGATTCACAATATTGTGTTAGTTTCAGGCGTACAACAAATTCAATGTTTCACACATCCCACACTTTGTTAGATTCCTCCCCCCATAGCTCATTAGAGAGTATTGAGTAGAATTTACTGTCCTATACAGTAGGTCACTGTTATCTACTTTATATATACTAGTATGTATGTGT
>NW_011418249.1:0-736 GCF_000754665.1 Bison bison bison | reverse complement strand
AAAGACAAAGAAGAAAGTGAATGTTCGTTTTTGTAATCTACCAAAGGCAACAACATAAGCAGCCTTGAGAGTGAAGATGACAGGCTCAGCAACCCGGGGTGAGATCTACTTATCATGGACTGAACAAAGCCCGCTCAGACAGTTGTGAAATATCAGAGCCCAGATCTACAGATGAACAGCTGCTTTGTTGATGAATGCACTATTGAGTATCACGACAGCTTGACTCTTGATTCTAGATTCTTGCTATTTCTCAATGAACCATGACAGGGCTGTTGAGTCTTGCTCTATGCACTTACAGAGTGGCAGGGAATCTGGTCCTGTGATAGGACATTTGATAAACAAACAAGGGAAATTGGAGCTGATTCTTCTGGTGACTGCCAGTGCTGGCGCCTTTTTCCCTTTTGGCACATACCCTAAATTCCTGGCATCTACTCTTATTTTCCTCCCAGGCAAAAAGGACTTGACCTCAGCTGACATAGAATGTGAAGGAATGTGTATGCATTGAAAAGTAATTCAGTCAGTGGAAGGAGTTAATGAATTTGCATAGGAATTTATTCAATACCACCCAGTGAGAGTCCACAGTTTGAATATTTGCTCAAAGGCAGTGGGGAAAGGAAGAACCTCTTTACCACTGCTGGTTCTTGAAAGTAAACATTGTCTCAGATACAGCTGTTTCTTCTGTTGATTTGCTTAAACATGGGACTTGTTGGGATTCTTCATTTGTACGTTTATTCTC
>NW_011418248.1:0-694 GCF_000754665.1 Bison bison bison | reverse complement strand
TAGGCAACCTACTCCAATATTCTTGCCTGGGAAATCCCATGGACAGAGGAGCCTGGCGGGCTACAGTCCATGAGGTCTCCAAGAGTCAGACATGACTGAAGCAACTTAGCGTGCATGATGCTATAACTTCCTCTTACAGAGAAACTAAAGAGATTTTGGACAATTAATGAATATGTTTGGTGCCATCCTGAGATGTTCTCTCTAAGAAAGCAAATGTTTTTAGAAATTATCACTGGTATTTATGTTCACTAATCTATAGAATGCTAATATAAAGGACAGTTCATGATTGCTTGAGGAAAAGAGACTGTGTTTTTAGTTTAAAAAAAGTATGAGAAATATAATTACGTTTTATTAAGAAAAAGAAAGTAGGTCTGACTTACAGGTGGCTGTTTCTAAATGAGCAAAGTGATTAAAAAACAAAACTAGAGAGAGACAGGTTTTATGGCAAGTAGACCCCAAGAAAAGAGGTTAGTGCATAATACAAATTTTCTTGAGATGTTGAACTGCCTTTGATAATGGATTTTAAGTTTCTTTATGCCTAAAGTGCTCTGTTCTATGTTTACTTTGAAATCTTTTGTTAACTTTGGCTAAGTGAATAACTGTTGTTGCATAGTGACCTAAATGATCCTATCTCACTAAGTATTATAAAACCTTTTGATGTTTTGGCAAAACTTCCTAAAATTAAATTCTAATG
>NW_011418247.1:0-593 GCF_000754665.1 Bison bison bison | reverse complement strand
GCTAGCTAAGGGAGTTTTTAATGGCTATTATATATGATTTGATGAGCAGCTAGTTAAGAACCTTTCATACCAGTCAGTATTCCCAACGTTGAACACATATCACACACACTAATTTTTGTAACTTGCTTCTTTTTCATTTGTTATATAAATGACCACATGGCAGAAAATAAGCCCCTCTCTCTTTTATATGCTTTCAACCTAAACTGGTAAGACAAGTGCAAAGGAATGTGCAATAAAAACTTGTATCACAAGGGAAGATACTACAAAGAAATAAAAATGATGGTGTTGTCAGTTTTATAACAGAAAATGCATGTCTGTGTAACCAAAGTAGTAGCTTTTCTTTAGTTTCTGCTTATTCTGTTTATAGTAGAGAGTAGTTGTAGCTAGTATTATTTATCGATTTGTAACAGCTTGTTTGTAACAAACATTTGTAGTATGGAAAACATTTTGCAGTCGTAAATACAAGCATGAATAAACATATTCAGAATGCTGGCACCTCAGCAACCTGCTTTGTTTACCTGAGTAGTTACTTACCTTACTACCATCAGAAAATAATGTTCTCAGGTGAGAACCAAATGCTGAACTAAATCATT
>NW_011418246.1:0-651 GCF_000754665.1 Bison bison bison | reverse complement strand
GTGTGTGTGTGTGTGTGTGTGTGTGTGTGTATCTCCTCTTGCCGTCTTGGAGTCTGTCTCGGAATCTTCATGTATTTCTGCCTCTGTATCTCCTGACAGCCAGCCGCCGGCCCGTTCGTCTGGCCCCGGCCTCTCCCAGGCGCTCTGGCTCTGGCTGAGGAGCTTGCGCAGGCCAGCTGTCTCCCTTGGCGTGGGTGCGTGCGAGTGTCTGTGTGTCTGTCTGTGTGCCTGCCTGTGGCTCGTCTGCTCTCTCAGGAAGGTCGAGGGCTTGGCGTGGGGGCAAAGGGGGGGCCTCGGTAGTGCGAAGGGTAGGGGCTGAGGCGCTCCGGTCGACCGCGCCTCCCTGGCTTCTGGTGGGTTTGGGCACCGGACAGGTGCCGGGCAAGTTGGGCGCTCAAGTTTCGCTGCGTCTAGGCCCGCAGGAGGTTCAGAGGCCCCTGGGCCACGGGGGTTGGGAGGCGGCGGGCGCCGAAGACCGACACCTCCGGGGCCGCGCGGGCCTGAGCAGCGAATGGGATCGGGGGGAGGCCCGGGCTCAGCGAGCGCGGCCGGGTCTGGAGTGGCCGCGGGTGGGAGGGCGCCGAGACTTCTGCACCCCTCAGCCCAGCCCCCAGGCCCCCGCGCGCACGCATGCACGCACGCCCTCCCGGT
>NW_011418245.1:0-615 GCF_000754665.1 Bison bison bison | reverse complement strand
GAAAGATGATAACGATAACCATGTATGCGAGAATGCAAAAAAAGACACAGATAGTTAAAACAGCTTTTGAGCTCTGGGAGATGGCTAGGGTGGTATGATTTGGGAGAATGGCACTGACACATGTATAATAACATAGGTCACCAAACTGGCAGTCCAGGTTCAATGCATGATACAGGATGCTTGGGGCTGGTGCACTGGGATAACCAGGAGGGATGATATGAGGAGGGAGGTGGCACACATGTATACCTGTGGCAGATTTGTATTTATGTATGGCAAAACCAGTACAATATTGTAAAGCAATTAGACTCCAATTAAAATACATATATTTATATTGAAAATAAATAAAATAAAATTGTGTCCAATGTGAGGAGAGCAACAGCGTTCTTTGAACAATATATCTAAGTAAATGAGAGTTGTGATTTTATGCGTTCAAGGTGTCCCCATAAGTATGAGCCCTACCTCTTATTACAGAAAGAATTGTGGAAGATGAGCGAGATTAAAGGAGAGCTTTTCAGCAACAGGATCTGAATTGTTCAGCCAGAAAATTATTAAGTAATGTAAGGCTTCCCAAACAGTTTATTTAAGATCTTGGGAGCAAGCAATGAGTTTGGCCAC
>NW_011418244.1:4860-5251 GCF_000754665.1 Bison bison bison | reverse complement strand
CCAGATCAGGAGGGGAGAAAGGGCTCAGAGGAGGGGGTGCCGGAAAACCTCAGTGTTCCTCTCGAGGGAGACCGTGATTTCGGGGAACTTTGTGGGTCGCATCAAGGGTGCCAAGTGCCCTTTCGACCTCCAATTCCTAACGTGGGACTTCTCCTGAGACGCTGTAGCGGGAAAGGGCTTCATCTTGCGATGAAGGGGGAGCCACGTGGTTTTTCTCGAGTTACGGCGGGATTCTCGAATTTCGACGGGGAATTCAGGATGCCTCTTGTGTTGGCCCAGGCAAGTCCAATCTTCCACTCGAGTTGCGAAGGAAAGCTGGGGATTGCTCTCGAGTGACTGCAGGGCCAAGAGACCTCATCAGGCTTGTGTCCAGAAGCCAATGTTCCCTCCA
>NW_011418244.1:0-706 GCF_000754665.1 Bison bison bison | reverse complement strand
CGCCAGGGAAGTCGGGTCTCCATGCGAGTAGCGAGGGGGAGCGCGTCATTGCTCTCGAGTCATGGTAGGGGAATCTGGCCTCGAGACGTGTTGAAGAAGGTCTCTCGAGGTCTTTCTCGGGTTGAGGCAGGAAACCCTGGCTTCCCTCGACTTGTGCAGGTGACCTCAGGGGACTTCTCATGGTGGCTCTGAGAAGTCAGGGAACCTGGAGGTGGGAGGGGCCTCTCGGGACTCCCCTGTGTTTGGTGCATAGGAAGAGGGCCTCATCTCCAGTTGAGGCAGGAACCTCAGGGTTCCTCTGATTTCAGATTCCGATCGCAGGGTCCCTGCACACTGGGGACAGGAGAGTCAGGCCTCGTCTTGGGTTGAGGCATGGAACTCCTCTTGCCTCTCGAGGTGTCCTCGGGGAGAGAGGCCACTTTTGGAGCTGTATTTGGAACCTGGGGGTCTTTTCCGGACGATGCACGGGCGAGTCACTGCCCCTTCGTGTTGACTTCATTCACAGGGTGGAGTTCGGAGAGGTGTCCGGGCATCGGGTTCTTATCAAGAGGGGACAGGGAAATCGCGGTGCTTCGCAATGTGGAAGCACCCACGAGGCCACGTCTGGAATGTCGTCGTGAGACCGGCCTCATCCTGAGGTGCGACCGGAAGGTCGGGAACCCCTTCCAGACAAAGCACGGCAGTCGACCCTCCTGTCCAGATCAGG
>NW_011418243.1:0-613 GCF_000754665.1 Bison bison bison | reverse complement strand
TGTGGTCATGTATGGATGTGAGAGTTGCACTATGAAGAAGGCTGAGCGCAGAGAATTGATGCTTTGAACTGTGGTGTTGGAGAAGACTCTTGAGAGTCCCCTGGACTACAAGGAGATCCAACCAGTCCATTCTGAAGGAGATCAGCCCTGCGATTCTTTGGAGGGAATGATGCTGAAGCTGAAACTCCAGTACTTTGGCCACCTCATGGGAAGAGTTGACTCATTGGAAACGACTCTGATGCTGGGAGGGATTGGGGGCAGGAGGAGAAGGGGACGACAGAGGATGAGATGGCTGGATGGGATCACCGACTCGATGGATGTGAGTTTGAGTGAACTCCGGGAGTTGGTGATGGACTGGGAGGCCTGGTGTGCTACAATTCATGGCGTCGCGAAGAGTTGGACACAACTGAGCGACTGAACTGAACTGAACTGAATCATGGCAAAGTACAGACTCCGGCTAGGCCAATCAGAGCCAAGAACAGGTTAGGAGTCAGCCAATCAAAGCAAAGTGTTGGTTAGACCAGTCAATCAGAACAATGTAGTGGCTAGGAGTCAGCCAATCAAAGCAAAGTACAGGCTAGAGTTTAGCCAATCAGAGAAATGTACAGGCTAG
>NW_011418242.1:0-1363 GCF_000754665.1 Bison bison bison | reverse complement strand
GCCTGTCGGGCACTTATCATGTGGCTCATCATGCACTGATCACGTGTTTATCAGGCAGTGATCAGTGACTGACAGGCGGTGATCATGGGACTGTGCACGCACTGATCCCGTGGCTGATCAGGAACTGACCACCTGACGGCGCATGCCCTGATCACGTGGCTGATCGTTCACTGATCACGTGTTTATCATACGGTGATCAAGTGACTGAGAGGCGCTGATCACGTGACTGTGCAGTCAGTGATCACGTGGCTGATCATGCACTGATATCGTGACTCAGCATGCACTGACCAGGTGCCAAGAGCCGGTGAGGCATTCCACTCTGGACAAAGGTCATCAGGAAGGAGGCACGGCATATGTAAATGCGGAACCGAGCCTCAGGAGTCCACCCGGATATTCTCGAGCATCTCCCCCCAAAATAACCAGAGTCTGCCTACTTTATTGCTTTGTGCTCTCAACTCTGATTTCACTGAGTGGGGTACCCCCCACCATCTCGATCTCTCTGTCAAAGAGTTACCTTAGAGCTCCAATTCATAAAGTTCCTTGTCATTCTTCCCTGTAACTTCCAGCTGTGTCTCCGTCTGGATCTCGGAACCCACCACGCTTCCTAATTATGCCTGGGCTGCTAAGACCCACTCGAGAAGGTGTCTAGGGTGAGCCACCTTCCGCTCTTCGAGAGGGCGCCTGCGGCCTAAGTAAGTGGTGCAAACTTCTTGTCTTGAAGTTTTCTTGGTCTCCCGCGTAAACCAAGCTACTCAGTCTCTTTTCTCCACCGAATTTCCCTACTGAGCTATCCTCATACTATTATTCTTGATATCACTGATGAGCATATAAATAGTCGCCTAGGCCATCTCTCCTTCGAATACCCTGGATCAGCTAGGGCTGGTCCCCGGCAGGTGGCGCCCGAACAGGGACCTCAGGAGGCAGTACTCAAAGAGCTGAGCAGACACGAACCACGCAATCAGAAGGATATAAGCATGGAGCTGAGCAGTGACGAATCATGCCGCTCAAGTGGCAATAATCAAGCAGGTGACCAGGCAGGAATCACGCAGCTCAGCTGGCAATTGTCAAGCAGATGAGCCGACAGGAATCACGCAGCTCAGCAGGCCCTGATCACGTGACACTGCAGGCACTGATCACGGGGCTGATCAAGTACAGATCACGTGACTGAGCATGCACTGATGAGGTGACTGCGCATGCACTGATGATGTGGCTGTCGGGCACTTATCACATGGCTCATCATGCACTGATCACGTGTTTATCAGGCAATGATCAGTGACTGACAGGCGCTGATCATGGGACTGTGCACCCACTGATCACGTGGCTATCATGCACTGCTGACGTGACTGCGCATGCACCTATCACG
>NW_011418241.1:0-509 GCF_000754665.1 Bison bison bison | reverse complement strand
ATTATTGTACTAGGAAAACTCGGGTATTTCTATGATTATTTTCTGGATGTAAATCTAATATCTACCCAATTGAAATTCAAGGATCACAATAAACCGTGGAAAATTCTGAAAGAGATGGGAATACCACACCATCTGACCTGTCTCTTGAGAAACCTGTATGCAGATCAGGAAGCAACAGTTAGAAGTGGACATGGAACAACAGACTGGTTCCAAATAGGAAAAGGAGTACATCAAGGCTGTACATTGTCACCCTGCTTATTTAACTTCTATGCAGAGTACATCATGAGAAATGCTGGGCTGGAAGAAGCACAAATGGAATCAAGATTGCTGGGAGAAATATCAATAACCTCAGATATGCAGACAACACCACCCTTATGGCAGAAAGTGAAGAGGAACTAAAAAGCCTCTTAATGAAAGTGAAGGAGAGTGAAAAAGTTGGCTTAAAGCTCAACATTCAGAAAACGAAGATCATGGCATCTGGTCCCATCACTTCATGGGAAATAGATGGG
>NW_011418240.1:0-609 GCF_000754665.1 Bison bison bison | reverse complement strand
TAGGTCTTTAGTTTCTTTAGGTAGATATATTCCTAAGTATTTTATTCTTTCTGTTGCAAAGGTGAATGTAATTGTTTCCTTAATTTCTCTTTCTGTTTTCTCATTATTAGTGTATAGGAATACAAGGGATTTCTGTGTGTTGATTTTATATCCTGCAACTTTATTATAATCATTGATTAGTTCTAGTAATTTTCTGGTGGAGTCTTTAGGGTTTTCTATGTAGAGGATCATGTCATCTGCAATTAGTGAGAGTTTTACTTCTTCTTTTTAATTTGGATTCCTTTCATTTCTTTTTATGCTCTGATTGCTCTGGCCAAAACTTCCAAAACTATGTTGAATAGTAATGGTGAAAGTGGGTACCCTTGTCTTGTTCCTGACTTTAGAGGAAATGCTTTCAATTTTTCACCATTGAGGATAATGTTTGCTGAAGGGTTTGTCTCATATAGCTTTTATTATGTTGAGGTATGTTCCTTCTATTTCTACTTTCTGGAGAGTTTTTGTCATAAATGGATGTTGAATTTTGTCAAAGGTCTTTCTCTTGCATCTTTTTGAGATAATCATATTGGTTTTTATTTTTCAATTTCGTTAATGTGTGTATTACATTGATTG
>NW_011418239.1:0-758 GCF_000754665.1 Bison bison bison | reverse complement strand
AGTCAGACACGACTGAGGGACTGAACTGAACTGAATATGTATGTGTCTTATTTTTGTACTTGCAAGATACTTTGCAAATATTATTTTCATATTTTGCGTCATATTTACATGTCAAAAAGAATGGTGTTTCAGAATTGTAAATAATAATCTTAAGGAGGCAAAAGTTATCAAAGTAACTGAATGAATATGTAGTAAATAATGTAAATTAACCAAATCTTACTTATTTTCCCAATTATCTCCTCAAGTGGATCAGTTGTTTGGAGTTACATTTTCATAAAGATCATCCATTCATCTTCCCAGATAGTTGCGAATATCTGGTAATAACTGATATTTTTCAATATCCCCATCTCTGTGTTTGCTTATAGTGTTTAATAGCCTTCCATAGAGACCTCAGTTCTGCCTTCATGTGTAAATTAAGCATAAACCATAATCCACGACCTTCAGCCACGAACTACAGAGTTTAATACCAGATATTTTGGGTGAGGAATTTTTAAAAAAGATGCTTACAATATATGCCATTCTTATCTCTCTTGTTAATAAGTACAAGTACTAGGAAATAAAGAGGCCAGAATATATTGCTTCATTTCACAGAGACATCATTCATACAAATCTCTCTCTCTCGGAATGAGGCTTAAAATAAGACATTATTCTGCCTGCCTCATTCAGTCTGGATTCATGAACAGTTCAGGTTGTGGGGTGGTGGTTGCTTTTCGCTAGTAAATCAAACTGTATGAGAAAACTCATATACTGATTTTAAT
>NW_011418238.1:0-511 GCF_000754665.1 Bison bison bison | reverse complement strand
TGGCCACCTGATGTGAAAAGCTGACTCACTGAAAAAGGTCCTGATGCTGGGAAGGACTGAAGGCAGAAGGAGAAAAGCACGGCAGAGGATGACATGTTTAAATAGTTATCACCAACTCAATGGACACGAATTTGAGCAAATTCTGGGAAACAGCGATGGACAGGGGAGCCTGGCGTGCTGCAATCCACGGGGTTGCAAAGAGTCAGACATGACTTTGCGACCGAACAACATTTTTACCATTCAAAAAAAAGAGTTGTTGGTTGGAATAGTTCCTCAAAGGAAGAGGCTAATAGTATTAAATATACAAATCTTTTGTGTTACTAAAAAAACAGCAGAATGAAAGTTTCTAAGTCAGTGCTCTGGAAGGCTTCACAACTATTAAATATCATCAGTGAGTATGTAAATGTGTACGACTTTGGAAAACAATTCACATTTTCTTTTAAAGCATATTGTGTGCACTCTCTACAACCCAACTCTTCTACCCCAGAATATAAACTCTAAAGAACCCCTT
>NW_011418237.1:0-533 GCF_000754665.1 Bison bison bison | reverse complement strand
TCCTGATCTCGACAGGAGGGTCGACTCCCTGCTTTGTCTGGAAGGGGTTCCCGGACCTTCCGGTCGCACCTCAGGATGAGGCCGGTCTCACGACGACATTCCAGACGTGGCCTCGCGGGTGCTTCCACATTGCGAAGCACCCCGATTTTCCGGTCCCCTCTAGATAAGATCCCGATGCCCGGACACCTCTCCGAACTCCACCCTGTGAATGAAGTCAACACGAAGGGGCAGTGACTCGCCCGTGCATCGACCGGAAAAAAACCCCAGGTTCCAAATACAGCTCGACAAGTGGCCTCTCTCCCCGGGGACACCTCGAGAGGCAAGCGGAGTTCCATGCCTCAACCCAAGACGAGGCCTGACTCTCCTGTCCCCAGTCTGCAGGGACCCTGCGATCGGAGTCCGAAATCAGAGGAACCCTGAGGTTCCTGCCTCAACTGGAGATGAGGCCCTCTTCCAATGCACCAAACCTAGGGGAGTCCCGAGAGGCCCCTCCCACCTCCAGTTTCCCTGACTTCTCAGAGCCACCATGAGAA
>NW_011418236.1:0-535 GCF_000754665.1 Bison bison bison | reverse complement strand
TCGAGCGGCGGCCCCAGGGTGCGGTTTCTCACGAGGTACGACGGCGAGCTCAGTGAGCCTCTCGTGGGGGCGCCAGGGAAGTCGGGTCTCCATGCGAGTGGCAGGGGGAGCGCGTCATTGCTCTCGAGTCATGGTAGGGGAATCTGGCCTCGAGACGTGTTGAAGAAGGTCTCTCGAGGTCTTTCTCGGGTTGAGGCAGGAAACCCTGGCTTCCCTCGACTTGTGCAGGTGACCTCAGGGGGCTTCTCATGGTGGCTCTGAGAAGTCAGGGAAACTGGAGGTGGGAGGGGCCTCTCGGGACTCCCCTGGGTTTGTTGCATTGGAAGAGGGCCTCATCTCCAGTTGAGGCAGGAACCTCAGGGTTCCTCTGATTTCAGACTCCGATCGCAGGGTCCCTGCAGACTGGGGACAGGAGAGTCAGGCCTCGTCTTGAGTTGAGGCGTGGAACTCCACTTGCCTCTCGAGGTGTCCCCGGGGAGAGAGGCCACTTGTCGAGCTGTATTTGGAACCTGGGGGTATTTTCCGGACGATGCAC
>NW_011418235.1:0-504 GCF_000754665.1 Bison bison bison | reverse complement strand
ACATCAGTGTCTCTTTTGCTGTCTCGTACACAGGGTTATTGTTTCCATCTTCTAAATTCCATATATATGCGTTAGTATACTGTATTTAGTTTTTCCTTCTGGCTTACTTCACTCTGTATAATAGGCTCCAGTTTCATCCACCTCATTGAACTGATTCAAATGTATCTTTTAATGGCTGAGTAATACTCCATTGTGTATATGTACCACAGCTTTCTTATCCATTCCTCTGCTGATGGACATCTAGGTTGCTTCCATGTCCTGGCTATTATAAACAGTGCTGCGATGAACATTGGGGTACACGTGTCTCTTTCCCTTCTGGTTTCCTCAGTGTGTATGCCCAGCAGTGGGATTGCTGGATCATAAGGCAGTTCTATTTCCAGTTTTTTAAGGAATCTCCACACTGTTCTCCATAGTGGCTGTACTAGTTTGCATTCCCACCAACAGTGTAAGAGGGTTCCCTTTTCTCCACACCCTCTCTAGCATTTATTATTTGTAGACTTTTGG
>NW_011418234.1:0-648 GCF_000754665.1 Bison bison bison | reverse complement strand
GCTGAGTAGGCACAGATCACACAATCAGCAGGCAATAGTCATGGAGCTCAGCTGTGACGAATCATGCTGCTCAGCTGGCAATAATCAAGCAGCTGAACAGGGAGGTATCACACGGCTCAGCTGGCAATTGTCAAGCAGATGAGCAGGCAGGTATCATGCAGCTCAGCTGCCAATTATCAAGCAGATGAGCAGGCAGGAATCACGCAGCTCAGCTGGAAATTATCAAGCAGCTTAGCAGGCAGGAATTACGCAGCACACCTGGCAATTGTCAAGCAGATGACAGGCAGGAATCATGCAGCTCAGCTGGCAATTGTCAAGCAGATGAGCAGACAGGAATCACGCAGCTCAGCAGGCCCTGATCATGTAACTGAGCACGCACTGTCATGTGGCTGATCATACACTGATCACGTGACTGATCATGCGCTGATCAGGTGGCTATCATGCACTGATCATGTGCCTGATCATGCACTGATCACTTGACTGACCATGCACTGATCCCGTGGCTAACATGCACTGATCACGTGCCTGATCATGCACTGATCATTGACTGACGATGCACTGATCAAGTGGCTATCATGCTCTGATCACGTGACTGCCCATGCACTGATCACCTGGCTGATCATGCACCGATCACGTGTCTATCATGCA
>NW_011418233.1:0-551 GCF_000754665.1 Bison bison bison | reverse complement strand
TTTATCCTGAGTTTTCATACAGTATTATAAATAGAATGCTGCTGGTGCTGCTGCTGCTAAGTCGCTTCGGTCGTGTCCGACTCTGTGCGACCCCATAGACGGCAGCCCACCAGGCTCCCCCATCCCTGGGATTCTCCAGGCTAGGACACTGGAGTGGGTTGCCATTTCCTTCTCCAAAGCATGAAAGTGAAAGATGAAAGTCAAGTCGCTCAGTCGTGTCCGACTCTTAGCGACCCCATGGACTGCAGCCTACCAGGCTCCTCCGTCCATGAGACTTTCCAGGCAAGAGTACTGGAGTGGGGTGCCATTGCCTTCTCCGAAATAGAATGCTAGATTATATTTAATCACATAGAAAACCTGAAAGTTGGCTATAGGAATGCTAATTCACTTCTTTACTAGGAATCGAAACCAAAATGTGAAGCCATGAAATCTTCCCTTTCAAAAGTTACTGAAGCTCGGTTACTTATGGAGTTCTTGAGACTTTGTTCAATTTTGTTCTATTTGTTAACTTCTTGGAGCTTAGGTTGAAAAATGTGCTTGTACATTATTTT
>NW_011418232.1:0-683 GCF_000754665.1 Bison bison bison | reverse complement strand
CCCGGGGAGACAGGCCACTTGTCGAGCGGTATTTGGAACCTGGGGGTCTTTTCCCGATGATGCACGGGCGAGTCACTGCCCCTTCGTGTTGACTTCATTCACAGGGTGGAGTTCGAAGAGGTGTCCGGGCATCGGGTTCTTATCAAGAGGGGACCGGGAAATCGGGGTCCTTCGGAATGTGGAACCACCCACGAGGCCACGTCTGGAATGTCGTCGTGAGACCGGCCTCATCCTGAGGTGTGACCGGAAGGTCGGGAACCCCTTCCAGACAAAGCAGGGGAGTCGACCCTCCTGTCCAGGTCAGGAGGGTAGAAGAGCCTCAGAGGAAGTGGTGCCGGAAAACCTTGGTGTTCCTGTCGAGGGAGACCAGGATGTCGGGTACTTTGTGGGTCACATCAAGGGTGCCAAGTACCGTTTCGACCTTCAATACCTAACGTGGGACTTCTCCTGAGACGCTGTAGCGGGAAAGGGCTTCATCTTGCGATGACGGGGGAACCACGTGGATTTTCTCGAGTTGCGGCAGGATTCTCGAGTTACGACGGGGAATTCAGGATGCCTCTTGTGTTGGCCCAGGGAAGTCCAATCTTCCATTTGAGTTGCGAAGGAAAGCTGGGGATTGCTCGCGAGTGACTGCAGGGCCAATAGACCTCATCTAGGCTTGTGTCCAGAAGCCAGTGTTCCTC
>NW_011418231.1:0-745 GCF_000754665.1 Bison bison bison | reverse complement strand
ACGGCCCACACATGTGACACCCTCCCCCGCCCCACTCCCCGGCTGCGTACCTGCCTCCCGTCACAGCTCAGTGTCTGGCACCTTTGTCTCCCCCACCCCCTGCAGGGCACCCGGGGAGGCGGGGTGGTGAGCAGAGACAGTTGTTAGGATTTATGGGGCCGGTGCAGCCCCTCTTCCCACCCGCGTGGTAGGGAGGGGAGGCAGGATTCCTTTCCTCCTGGGTAAACATTTTCACAGGAAGCATTTATCAAATGTCAGCAGGGCAGTGCGGGGGTCTGGGATCAGTCAGGCAGGATCTGCTTCTCTCCTGCTCTCCTGGGCGGCGAAGGCTGTGGGTTTCTTGGCCTGTTCACACCCTCTCTGTCTCGTGGCCCGTCTTCTCTCAACCAGCTGAGTGATGGGAGCAGAGAACAGATCCTAGGACACAGGGTCCACTCACCCTTTTAATAAACAGGGTTTCTGCCAGCCTGAGCCCTGTAATGAAACGAGCTGTCCAGACCCTTCTAGAAGAAATGCTGATAAGGAAATGCCTGGAAAAGAGCTAAGCAAATAAAGCTCCATGACTCCTCAGGGGCTGGCCTGTGCTGGCCCTGGACTCTGAAACCATCTCCCTTCCTCCAAGGGGGGACTTGTACTTGACTTTTCAGGTTGGGAAAAGTTGGCCAAGCAGGACCCCTGATTCAAAGCTCTCTCCTGGATTTTCATATTCCAGTCCTTGGACAGGTGCAGCGAGCGAGAAGCCTCC
>NW_011418230.1:0-587 GCF_000754665.1 Bison bison bison | reverse complement strand
TTTGCAAGGGCTGCCTTGTCTTGAGACCACTGAAATAAGAACTCAGAACTTGAGCAGTATTATCAAAAATCACAAGGCTCACACTGACACAGACATCAATCCAGACAGACAAGACAAGACATCTTCCAGTTTTCCGCCTGAGATGGAAAAGATTTCTCTGAGCTGGTTTTTTCTGGGGAGTGGGGGGTGGGGCTGGCGGCCAGGCAGGCTTTGGGAAGGAGCTCATGGTTTGGAATTGCATATGAAAAGAACCAGCTTTCCGGGTTCCAAGGAATCAAGTTTCCTTGGCAACCAACTTTGTCCGGTTCTATAGAATATCATGGCCCTCCTAGGTCAGGTCAGCTTTCCTTTCCGTAGTCCTCGTTTGATCCCTGAATTCTAGACAGCTTGGATTGCCTCTGTGGGCTGGATGGATTGTCCTCCCGTTTCACCGGGCGGCGGGAGCGAGGTCCCAGAGGCTTTCCTGGAACCGGGCGTGGGGGCGGGGCTCACCGGGAGCCCGTGGTGAAGGTGGGCAGCGCACCGGGAGCGCGCCCGGGGCGGGGCGAAGCCGGGCGGCGCGGTCGGGTCGTGGCGGGGATGGGGGC
>NW_011418229.1:0-543 GCF_000754665.1 Bison bison bison | reverse complement strand
TCCCCGGCTGCACTCTGCCACCTCATCCCTCCCTCCTCGTCGCTCTCGCGGCCCCGCCACCTCAGCCCTGGAGGCCTGCACTCTGGCCGCCCCCCACCTCGGGCCGCCGCTCTCCCCTGGCCCCGGCCGCGGCCCCCTGCCCGGCTCGCGGCGCCGTCGGTCCCTTCGCGGCCCGGTCCCCGCCACCCCCCCAAGGCCCGAGCTCCCGCCGCGCGCTCCCCACCCCCAGCCTCCGCCCTCGCCCCGCTCGGCCGCTCCCGGCCCGCTCCCCCCAGCCGGGCTACCTGGAGGCAAGGGCGGCGGAGCACTTCACCCAGGGCCCCAGGTCGCAGAGGGCCCGGTGCTCTGGGTCCCGCTCCTTCTCCCGCTCCACGTGGTAGGCGTAGATGGAGAGCAGGATCCCGGCGGCGCACACTGCATACCGGGCCACCCGCTCCCAACGCGGCACCGACACTCTCAGCAGGACGGGCGCCGCCATCTTCCCCCCTCCCGCCGCCGCCGCCGCCGCCTCCTTCACCGCCGCCGCCGCCGCCGCCTCCCTCC
>NW_011418228.1:0-564 GCF_000754665.1 Bison bison bison | reverse complement strand
ATGAGGTCTATTGGCCCTGCAGTCACTCGAGAGCAATCCCCAGCTTCCTTCGCAACTCGAATGGAGATTGGACTTCCCTGGGCCAACACAAGAGGCATCCTCGAATTCCCCGTCGTAACTCGAGAATCCGCCGCAACTCGAGAAAACCACGTGGTCCCCGTCATCGCAACGATGAAGCCCTTTCCCGCTACAGCGTCTCAGGTAGAAGTCCCACGTTACGAATTGGAGGTCGAAACGGTACTTGGCACCCGTTGATGCGACCCACAAAGTTCCCCGGCATCCCGGTCTCCCTGGAGAGGAACACCGAGGTTTTCCGGCACCACTTCCTCTGAGCCTCTTCTACCCTCCTGATCTCGACAGGAGGGTCGACTCCCCTTCTTTGTCTGGAAGGGGTTCCCGACCTTGCGGTCGCACGTCAGGATGAGGCCGGTCTCACGACGACATTCCAGACGTGGCCTCGTGGGTGCTTCCACATTGCGAAGCACCCCGATTTCCCTGTCCCCTCTTGATCAGAACCCGATGCTCGGACACCTCTCCGAACTCCACCCTGTGAATGAAGTCAAC
>NW_011418227.1:0-631 GCF_000754665.1 Bison bison bison | reverse complement strand
GATAAAATGAGAAAAGAACTAAGGGGAAAAATGGGAAAAAAAGAAACAAAAAAATGAGAAACAAAATGAAAGAAAAATGATAAGAAAATTTAAAAATGAGAAAAAGACAAAGGAAAAAGAGAAAAATAAAAATAGAGAAAAGGAACAAAATCAGCAACACTATAAAAACACAGAAAAATCTCGCTAACTGTAGGTCCAGCCGTCAGGTCACCAAAATCAGCTTCCTGGGCTCTGTGGACAAAACCTGCACCCAGCCAGGGTCTTATAAAGGGTTTTTGTGAGTTTCATCATAGTGATGCCCTGTGAGGTCAGAGCAAGAAATGGACCAATCGTGGCTGGGGATAAACCCAGTGGTTTTCTCCCTTTTCAGCTTCAAGGCCTCTTTACACTTAGCAAAAAGGTCCCCAAGAGATTTTTCTTTAAATATATTAGAGACTGGTATTCACTTTGTTAGAAATTAAAATCTGTAGGAAGCCCCAGCAACTTTTTCATTTCTTGTTTGAAAAATTAATAATAATTTAAAAGACCTCATTATGTCTACACTTGAAATATTCAATTCTTTTCCTTAAACTCTGGTCGCAAAGTGATGATTTAACTGACTTGAAACTACAGGAAAATGTTCTATTGTGTG
>NW_011418226.1:0-818 GCF_000754665.1 Bison bison bison | reverse complement strand
GACTCCACGGGGTTTGGTGCATTGGAAGAGGGCCTCATCTCCAGTTGAGGCAGGAACCTCAGGGTTCCTCTGATTTCAGACTCCGATCGCAGGGTCCGTGCCGACTGGGGACAGGAGAGTCAGGCCTCGTCTTGGGTTGAGGCATGGAACTCCGCTTGCCTCTCGAGGTGTCCCCGGGGAGAGAGGCCACTTGTCGAGCGGTATTTGGAACCTGGGGGTCTTTTCCGGACGATGCACGGGCGAGTCACTGCCCCTTGTGTTGACTTCATTCACAGGGTGGAGTTCGGAGAGGTGTCTGGGGCATCGGGTTCGTACCAAGAGGGGACCGGGAAATCGGGGTGCTTCGCAGTCTGGAAGCACACACGAGGCCACGTCTGGAATGTCGTCGTGAGACCGGCCTCATCCTGAGGTGCGACCGGAAGGTCGGGAACCCCTTCCAGACAAAGCAGGGGAGTCGACCCTCCTGTCGAGATCAGGAGGGTAGAAGGGGCTCAGAGGAAGTGGTGCCGGAAAACCTCGGTGTTCCTCTCCAGGGAGACCGGGATGCCGGGGGAACTTCGTGGGGGCGCATCAAGGGTGCCAAGTACCGTTTCGACCTCCAGTTCCTAACGTGGGACTTCTCCTGAGACGCTGTAGCGGGAAAGGGCTTCATCTTGCGATGACGGGGAACCACGTGGTTTTTCTCGAGTTGCAGCGGGATTCTCGAGTTACGACGGGGAATTCAGGATGCCTCTTGTGTTGGCCCAGGGAAGTGCAATCTTCCATTCGAGTTGCGGAGGAAACCTGGGGATTGCTCTCGAGTGACTGCAGGGCCAATC
>NW_011418225.1:0-667 GCF_000754665.1 Bison bison bison | reverse complement strand
TGTGTTCTCTTGTAGTAGTTTTATGGGTTCAGCTCTGTGTTTAAATCTTGATCTATTTCAGGGTAATTTTAGGTAGATTCTAGTGTAACAAGGGGGTCTACTTTTATGTTAAGTATTATTTTTCCAGTTTCTGTCTCTTGGAGAGGATGTGTTTTCTACACTGTGATCTTGGTTCCTTTCATAAGTGTTAGTTGGGTGGTTTTGAAAAATTGTATTTCTGAGTGTTCAGTTTTGTTCCAGGATCTGCATTACTGCTGGAATGTCAGTGCCATATTGTTTGAACCATTGTGTTTCAAAAGCAGGAAGTGTGTGTCCTCGAGCTTTATTCTTTTTTATTTATTTTATTTTATTATTATTGTTATTATGTTTTTAATTTACAGTATTGTATTGGTTTTGCCATACTTCAACATGCATCTGCCGTGGATATACACGGGTTCCCCATCCTGAAACCCGCTCCCACTTCCCTCCCCATACCATCCCTCTGGGTCATCCCAGTGCACCAGCCCCAAGCTTCCTGTATCCTGAATCAAACCTGCACTGGCGATTAACTTCTTATATGATATTATACATGTTTTAATGCCATTCTCCCAAATCATACCCCCTCCATCTCCCACAGGGTCCAAAAGACTGTTCTATACATCTGTGTCTCTTTTGCTGTCTTGCAAAC
>NW_011418224.1:0-515 GCF_000754665.1 Bison bison bison | reverse complement strand
GAGAAGTCAGGGAAACGTGGAGTGGGGGGGGCCGGTCTCGGGACGTCCACGGGGTTTGGGTTGCATTGGAAGAGGGCCGTCATCTCCAGTTGAGGGCAGGAACCTCAGGGTTCCTCTGATTTCAGACTCCGATCGCAGGGTCCCTGCAGACTGGGGACAGGAGAGTCAGGCCTCGTCTTGGGTTGAGGCATGGAACTCCGCTTGCCTCTCGAGGTGTCCCCGGGGAGAGAGGCCACTTGTCGAGCGGTATTTGGAACCTGGGGGTCTTTTCCGGACGATGCACGGGCGAGTCACTGCCCCTTCGTGTTGACTTCATTCACAGGGTGGAGTTCGGAGAGGTGTCCGGGCATCGGGTTCTTACCAAGAGGGGACCGGGAAATCAGGGTGCTTCGCAATGTTGGAAGCAGCCACGAGGCCACGTCTGGAATGTCGTCGTGAGACCGGCCTCATCCCTGAGGTGCGACCGGAAGTTCGGGAACCCCTTCCAGACAAAGCAGGGGAGTCGACCCTCCTGT
>NW_011418223.1:0-715 GCF_000754665.1 Bison bison bison | reverse complement strand
ACTGCCCGGAGCTCACTGATCAGGGGCTGGTTCCCCTGCGCTGCGGCTGTGCTAGGGAGCCCAAACGCACAGGGGAAGCCCGCACAGCACATCCACCTGCCTCTAGGCGGGAGGACAGCTCCAGGGAAGGCCCGGTCTGGCAGGCGCTTTCTGGGCACAAACGGAGCAACACTCTGGCTGTGGAGCTGCCTCCCCAAGCCAGGGGCACCGGGACCCTGATTCCCTCCGTGCGGCGCTCAGTCTGGGTGGGGAAGCACCGGCTTGGGAATGCAGCCTGGGGCGCTTCCTTTCCCTCGGAAAGAGCTCTCCCTGCGGGAGGCTTTGGCAGTGTGCACACCCCCAGCCCCTAAGCCCTCTGCAAGGACGCCTGGCTCCTAGGTCCGAAGGGAAGGCGAGAGCTAGGCTGAGGCAGCAGTCAGGCACCGGTCACGTCTCCCACACTCCCGCAGCCTGCTCCTTCCCGGGCGCGAACGCTAGAAGCTGGGCAGGGCTTGGGGAGGCTCGCCCAGGCCAGAGCAGCCTCTCGGCCGGGGCTCTGTGCTATCGCGCCTGGGCGCAGAGCTGGAGCTCCGCCGGTGTGGAAGCTCACTCGGTCCTTCCCAGTAACAGGCTTGCAAGCACCTGCCGGCAGCCGGCCTCTTCTCTCCCGCGTTCCGGGCATTGGGCTCCAAACCTGGGACCAAAGGACTGCCCGGAGCTCACTGATCAGGGGCTG
>NW_011418222.1:0-1153 GCF_000754665.1 Bison bison bison | reverse complement strand
AATTGCCAGCTGAGCTGCGTGATTCCTGCCTGGTCACGTGCTTGATTATTGCCAGTTGAGCAGCATGATTCGTCACTGCTGAGCTCCATGCTTATTGCCTGCTGATTGCGTGGTTCGTGTCTGCTCAGCTCTTTGAGTATTGCCTCCTGAGGTCCCTGTTCGGTCGCCACCTGCCGAGGAGCAGCCCCAACTGATCCAGGGTATTCGAAGGAGAGATGACCTAGGCGACTATTTATATGCTAATCAGAGATGTCAAGAATAATAGTATGAGGAGAGCTCAGTAGGAAAATTCGGTGGAGAAAAGAGACTGAGTAGCTTGGTTTACGCGGAAGACCAATCAAACTTCAAGACAAGAAGTTTGCACCACTTACGTAGGCCGCAGGCGCCCTCTCGAATAGCGAAAGGTGCCTCACCCTAGACACCTTCTCGAGTGGGTCTTAGCATCCCAGGCATAATTAGTAAGCGTGGTGGGTTCCGCGCTCCAGATGGAGACTCAGCTGGAAGTTAAAGGGAAGAATGACAAGGAACTTTAGGAATTGGAGCTGTAAGTTAACTCTTTGACAGAGAGAGCGAGATGGTGTTGGGGGACACGCCCCCAGTGAAATCAGAGGTGAGAGCACAAAGCAATACAGTAGGCAGACTCTGGTTTTTTTCGGGGGGAGATGCTCGAGAATATCCGGGTGGACACCTGAGGCTCGATCCCGCATTTGCGTATGCCGAGCCTCCTTCCTCATGACCTTTGTCCAGAGTGGAATGCTTCCCCGGCTCCCGGCACATGATCAGTGCATGCTCAGTCACGATATCTGTGCATGCTCAGCCACGTTGTCACTGACGGCACAGTCACGTGATCAGCTCCTCTCAGTCACGTGATCACCGTATGATAAACACGTGATCAGTGAACGACCAGCCACGTGATCACTGCATGCGCAGTCAGGTGGTCAGTTCCTGATCAGCCACCTGATCAGTGCGTGCAGAGTCCCCTGATCAGCGCCTGTCAGTCACTGATCATTGCCTGATAAACACGTGATCAGTGCATGTTGAGCCATTTGATCAGTGCCTGATCAGCCACGTCATCAGTGCATGGGCCGTCACGTCATCAGTGCATGATAGCCACGTGATCAGTGCATGCTCAGTCACGTGATCTGTACTTGAT
>NW_011418221.1:0-766 GCF_000754665.1 Bison bison bison | reverse complement strand
AACACACCCAGGACATCTCTACCTGGCATTCAGCAACCCCACCTCCACAGAGCAAGCCTGCCAGGGCCCTAATCTCTCAGGCTCTGCTGGAGCAGGTCAGACATGGCCTCAGAAAGAGTACAGCAGTGGGGCCCCTGGTGAATCTGGTGGGCGGTGAAGAGAATGAGGAGAGAGAACTTCTGCTTCTCTCTGCTTGGTTGAGAGAAGAGAGGGGGCTGAGGATCTGAAGGGCCTCCTTTCTAACCCTCCTGATTTCTGGCTGGTGGGAGAGACTTCACCTCTCCCTGCAGTGGTTCATTACCATAATTCAAGAAAGAAAGACAGAGTGGACACCTTTTCCCACCTCTCCAGGAAAGCCTTATGGACAGGCAGACTGTAAGACCCCCCCCCTTTCCTGGCTCACTCCCACCTCCCCCTGGATGTTTCCCTTCCTCCTGGTGCAACTCAGCCTCAAAGCCAACTAGGAGCTTGCCTCACCAGAGTTCAGCTCTGGGGGTCCAGTTACAAAGTGGAGGGCCCTAGCATAGGTATGTGTGAGGTTGTGGGAGAAATGGGGATTTTACCAGTCCATCTGGAGATTGCCATTTGCTGTGGAGCCCCAGCCTCCCTCATCCCATCCAAGGGAGGAAGTGCCAATCCATTCAGCCCAGCTGGAGGGGCCAGCCCAGCCTGGACTCCAAGGTGTCTCTGGAGTTTGTCTGGCCACCACGCCCCCTTACTCCTTTTTCCTCCTGAAGGTCTAAGGCGGCTACTGTCCTCCCAAGGG
>NW_011418220.1:0-533 GCF_000754665.1 Bison bison bison | reverse complement strand
GATGCTGCCATGAAAGGGCAGCAGGGTGCCCTCCTCCCTTGTTTTCTGCCTGGGCGGCCACCGGGTTTTGAAACCCATGCACCCTACTAAGTTTCTAGGGTGCAATTCGTGGACCCTTCCCTTTCCCATCCCAGCAGGTGGTCAAGGGCCCGCTGGCCTCCAAAGTGCCAGAAGCAGGCCTGGGCCAGCCGGCCAGAGATCAGGGTTCTGGCCCTTGGACTTGCAGCGGACACTAGGCTGCTTGGGAAAACCTCGCGGCTCTGACCTTTCAGCAAAGGGGTGGAGCGGTAAAGGCCTTGAGCCCAAAGGCGAGGCCTTTCTGCGACCGCCAGGTTGTGCCAACAGAGGGCGGACTACGTGGTTCCCTGCTCCACGCAGTCCCAGTTGCCTGACCTGTGGTCCGCACCCCTCCGCCGCGCCCACTGGATGCCGATCCTTGGGCACCCAGGAGCGCGCGCAGTGGGCGTTCCCAGCCGCCACGGCGACCCCCGAGAGGACAACGGGGAAGCCCTCCCCACCCCCGCCAGGAGCCG
>NW_011418219.1:0-862 GCF_000754665.1 Bison bison bison | reverse complement strand
CCATATGATTATCTCAATAGATGCAGAGAAAGCCTTTGACAAAATTCAACACCCATTTATGATAAAAACTCTCCAGAAAGCAGGAATAGAAGGAACATACCTCAACATAATAAAAGCTATATATGACAAACCCACAGCAAACATTATCCTCAATGGTGAAAAATTGAAAGCATTTCCTCTAAAGTCAGGAACAAGACAAGGGTGCCCACTTTCACCATTACTATTCAACATAGTTTTGGAAGTTTTGGCCACAGCAATCAGAGCAGAAAAAGAATAAAGGGAATCCAAATTGGAAAAGAAGAAGTAAAACTCTCACTATTTGCAGATGACATGATCCTCTACATAGAAAACCCTAAGATTCCACAGAAAATTACTAGAAATAATCAATGACTATAGTAAAGTTGCAGGATATAAAATCAACACACACAAATCCCTTGCATTCCTATACACTAATAATGAGAAAACAGAAAAGAGAAATTAAGGAAACAATTCCATTCACCATTGCAACGGAAAGAATAAAATACTTAGAAATATATCTACCTAAAGAAACTAAAGACCTATATATAGAAAACTATAAAACACTGGTGAAAGAAATCAAAGAGGACACTAATAGATGGAGAAATATACCATGTTCATGGATTGGAAGAATCAATATAGTGAAAATGAGTATACTACCCAAAGCAATTTATAGATTCAACGCAATCCCTATCAAGGTACCAACAGTATTCTTCACAGAGCTAGAACAAATAATTTCACAATTTGTATGGAAATACAAAAAACCTCAAATAGCCAAAGCGATCTTGAGAAAGAAGAATGGAACTGGAGGAATCAACCTACCTGACTTCAGGCTCTACTACAAAGC
>NW_011418218.1:0-535 GCF_000754665.1 Bison bison bison | reverse complement strand
GGGCCAACACAAGAGGCATCCTGAATTCCCCGTCGTAACTCGAGAATCCCGCCGTAACTCGAGAAAAACCACGTGGTTCCCCCGTCATCGCAAGATGAAGCCTTTCCCGCTACAGCGTCTCAGGAGAAGTCCCACGTTAGGAATTGGGAGGTCGAAAGGGCACTTGGCACCCTTGATGCGACCCACAAAGTTCCGCGAAATCCCGGTCTCCCTCGAGAGGAACACGGAGGTTTTCCGGCACACTCTCCTCTGAGCCCTTTCTACCCTCCTGATCTGGACAGGAGGGTCGACTCCACTGCTTTGTCTGGAAGGGGTTCCCGACCTTCCGGTCGTCACCTCAGGATGTAGGCCGGTCGCACGAAGACCTTCCAGACGTGGCCTCGTGGGTGGTTCCACATTCCGTAGGACCCCGATTTCCCGGTCCCCTCTTGAGAAGAACCGATGCCCGGACACCTCTCCGAACTCCACCCTGTGAATGAAGTCCACACGAAGGGGCAGTTTTTCCGTGCATCGTTCGGAAAAAAACCCCAGGTTC
>NW_011418217.1:0-751 GCF_000754665.1 Bison bison bison | reverse complement strand
CCCTTCACTTTCAGTCTGTACGTGTCCCCTGTTTTGAGGTGGGTCTCTTGTAGACAACATATGTAGGGGTCTTGTTTTTGTATCCATTCAGCCAGTCTTTGTCTTTTGGTTGGGGCATTCAACCCATTTACATTTAAGGTAATTACTAATAAATATGATCCCGTTGCCATTTACTTTATTGTTTTGGGTTTGAGTTTATACACCATTTTTGTGTTTCCTGTCTAGAGAATATCCTTTAGTATTTGTTGGAGAGCTGGTTTGGTGGTGCAGAATTCTCTCAGCTTTTGCTTGTCTGAAAAGCTTTTGATTTCTCCTTCATACTTGAATGAGAAACTTGCTGGGTACAATAATCTGGGCTGTAGGTTATTTTCTTTCATCATTTTAAGTATGTCTTGCCATTCCCTCCTGGCTTGAAGAGTTTCTATTGAAAGATCAGCTGTTATCCTTATGGGAATTCCCTTGTGTATTATTTGTTGTTTTCCCTTGTTGCTTTTAATATTTGTTCTTTGTGTTTGATCTTTGTTAATTTGATTAATATGTGTCTTGGGGTGTTTCTCCTTGGGTTTATCCTGTTTGGGACTCTCTGGGTTTCTTGGACTTGGGTGATTATTTCCTTCCCCATTTTAGGGAAGTTTTCAACTATTATCTCCTCAAGTATTTTCTCATGGTCTTTCTTTTTGTCTTCTTCTTCTGGAACCCCTATGATTCGAATGTTGTAGTGTTTAATATTGTCCTGGAGGTCTCTGAGATT
>NW_011418216.1:0-653 GCF_000754665.1 Bison bison bison | reverse complement strand
GTCTATTGGCCCTGCAGTCACTCGAGAGCAATCCCCAGCTTTCCTTCGCAACTCGAATGGAAGATTGGACTTCCCTGGGCCAACACAAGAGGCATCCTGAATTCCCCGTCGTAACTCGAGAATCCTGCCGCAACTCGAGAAAATCCACGTGGTTCCCCCGTCATCGCATGATGAAGCCCTTTCCCGCTACAGTGTCTCAGGAGAAGTCCCACGTTAGGTATTGGAGGTCGAAACGGTACTTGGCACCCTTGATGCGACCCACAAAGTTCCCCGACACCCCGGTCTCCCTCGAGAGGAACACCGAGGTTTTCCGGCACCACTTCCTCTGAGCCTCTTCTACCCTGCTGATCTGGAGAGGAGGGTCGACTCCCCTGCTTTGTCTGGAAGGGGTTCCCGACCTTCCGGTCGCACCTCAGGATGAGGCCGGTCTCACGACGACATTCCAGACGTGGCCTCGTGTGTGGTTCCACATTCCGAAGGACCCCGATTTCCCGGTCCCCTCTTGATAAGAACCCGATGCCCGGACACCTCTTCGAACTCCACCCTGTGAATGAAGTCAACACGAAGGGGCAGTGACTCGCCCGTGCATCGTCGGGAAAAGACCCCCAGGTTCCAAATACCGCTCGACAAGTGGCCTGTCTCCCCGGGAACAC
>NW_011418215.1:0-572 GCF_000754665.1 Bison bison bison | reverse complement strand
CTCTGCTCTCGAATCGCGACGGGTATCTCTTGGAGCTCACTGGGTGGACTAAAGGGAGTCAAGCCTCCTGAGGCGTTTGGAGAGAGGTCGCGAGATTGATCTCTAGGCCATGCAGGAGAGGAAGGCTCTCATCTCTCGATGACGGGGGAATCTCGGGGTTGTTCTCGAGCAGCGGCCCCAGTGTGCGGTTTCTCACGTGGTACGACGGCGAGGTCAGGGAGCCTCTCGTGGGGCGCCAGGGAAGTCGGGTCTCCATGCGAGTGGCAAGGGGGAGCGCGTCACTGCTCCCGAGCCATGGTAGGGGAATCTGGCCTCGAGATGTGTTGAAGAAGGTCTCTCGAGGTATTTCTCGGGTTGAGGCAGGAATCCCTGGGTTCCCTCGACTTGTGCATGTGACCTCAGGGGGCTTCTCATGGTGGCTCTGAGAAGCCAGGGAAAATGGAGTTGGGAGGGGCCTCTCGGGACTCCACTGGGTTTGCTGCATTGGAAGAGGGCCTCATCTCAAGTTGAGGCAGGAACCGCAGGGTACCTCGGATTTCAGACTCCGATCTCAGGGTCCCTGCAGACTGGGG
>NW_011418214.1:0-630 GCF_000754665.1 Bison bison bison | reverse complement strand
CTTCATGGTCTCCTCTTCATGCACACTTGACAGCGACTTATTATGTTTTCTAACTCCCCAGCTTTCACAGTTGATGGAATAGGTTTTCTGAAATAAAAAACAAAAGCAAAAAAACACCAAAAATCTCATCAATGTACAGATAAAAGGGAATACATCCTGGGTCTGAGTTTTGTTAATAAATATGGTAGCTCACCTAAACTTTATTTCAGGGAGGTATGTTTATGAAAAAATATATATGTCAACACTTTATCATTTTAGTTGTATTTAGCAGTAACTTACAAATGCAAACTTACAGATCTTTTTTTTCCTGAAGAAATACTCCTACCCTTTTAATTCTCTGTAATACTCAAAAGTCTTCCAACACGATAAATTAAAATTAGTAGATCATGTAATAGTTTTTGTGGTTTTTTTTTTTGAGCCCTGCTGCTGCTAAGTGACGTCAGTCGTGTCCAACTCTGTGCGACCCCATAGATGGCAGCCCACCAGGCTCCCCCGTCCCTGGGATTCTTCAGGCAAGAACACTGGAGTGGGTTGCCATTTCCTTCTCCAATTGCATGAAAGTGAAAAGTGAAAGTGAAGTCGTTCAGTCGTGTCCAACTCTTAGCGACCCCATGGACTGCAGCCTACCAG
>NW_011418213.1:0-564 GCF_000754665.1 Bison bison bison | reverse complement strand
ACGTCGGTCGGCAGGAAGCTCCGCAAGCAGCAGCGGAGGGTCCCGGTCTTCCGGAAGGGTCCGGGCCAGCGAGGAGGCTCACGGAGCAGCCGGTTCCGCTCCCCCACCCCGAGACGGGCAGAGCCCCGAGGAGGGGCGGGAGGAAGTCTGATCCGGCCGCGGAGATGCGGGGCGAGAGCCACGAAGGACCGGCCGGACCCTGCGCGTCCCCCCCAACCCCGGCCCCCGCGCCGCTCAGACCGCACAAAGGGCCGCAGCCACCCGGCCGCCCGTGGTTCCCTCACCTGTGCCCGGCGGCCAAGCCTCCGAAGCCGCCGCGCCACCGGGAGAAGTGCTGCGCGGCAACGCGCCGCCACCGTAAGACGACGACGCACGGCGGCCTGACGCGCGACGACTGCTCTGGGGCCGCCGCCGAGGCCTCGGGGTTCGGCTCCCGGGCGCGAGCCCCGCCCCCCGGCCGCGCCCCGCCCCGCCCCTGCCCCAGACCGGCGAGGGGCCCGGATGTTCTCTCCTCAGGGGCCCCAGGCCCCGCCCTTTCTCGGATTTTGCCCAGACCGCCCGCCC
>NW_011418212.1:0-693 GCF_000754665.1 Bison bison bison | reverse complement strand
TTGTCATACAGCAGAAACTAACACAACGTTGTAAAGCAATTATAATTCCAATAAAAATAAAATAAAGGAGACTCCCAAGAGCCCCTCGCTCCTTCTGCTAAGTAGGACTCAGCGACAAGACGGCTCTTCATGAAGCAGGAGGTAGATTCTCACCAGACACCACACGTGTTGATGCCACTATGTTGGACTTCCCACCCTCCAAACTGCGAGAGATAAATACTTATTGTTTATGAGTCAGCCAATTTATAAGATTTTTGTTATAGCAGCCTGAACAGACCAAGACACAGGCATATGTTTGTGTTTGCATAGAGCATTTCTGGAAGGAAATATGAAGAATTGGTGACTCTTGTTTCTAAGAAAATTTTAGTTTACATTTTACACACTTTTCTAGTGTGTGATTTTTTTTTAGCCACAAACATTAATTGCCAGAATAATTAATAGTAATAATAATAATTGCCAGTTAACAAAAAGGAGTGCATTGAACGGTTTTCTCCAAACCTTACCTATATAATCAGCTTCCAAAGAAGAGCCATCATGTAAAGGGTTAAGGACAGGAAGTTATCACCAACCCAAGTCTTATCTTCTCAAAGGTATTGATGAAAACTGGGGACACAGTTAGCACTCCAGTTAGAAGGAGCTGAAGATCAAGTGAAAGTTGGCTTCTTAAACAGCTCCTCTCTCTGTTGACGGAGC
>NW_011418211.1:0-629 GCF_000754665.1 Bison bison bison | reverse complement strand
CAAGCCAGGGGCACCGGGACCCTGATTCCCTCCGTGCGGCGCTTAGTCTGGGCGGGGAAGCACCAGCTTGGGAATGCAGCCTGGGGCGCTTCCTTTCCCTCGGAAAGAGCTCTCCCTGCGGGAGGCTTTGGCAGTGTGCACACCCGAGCCCTAAGCCTCTGCAAGGACGCCTGGCTCCTAGGTCCGAAGGGAAGGCGAGAGCTGAGCTGAGGCACCAGTCAGGCACCAGTCACGTCTCCCACACTCCCGCAGCCTGCTCCTTCCGGGCGCGAACGCTAGAAGCTGGGCAGGGCTTGGGAGTCTCGCCAGCCCAGAGCAGCCTCTCGGCCGGGGCTCTGTGCTATCGCGCCTGGGCGCAGAGCTGGAGCTCCGCCGGTGTGGAAGCTCACTCGGTCCTTCCCAGTAACAGGCTTGCAAGCACCCGCCGGCAGCCAGCCTCTTCTCTCCCGCGTTCCGGGCATTGGGCTCCAAACCTGGGACCAAAGTACTGCCCGGAGCTCACTGATCAGGGGCTGGTTCCCCTGCGCTGCGGCTGTGCTAGGGAGCCCAAACGCACAGGGGAAGCCCGCACAGCACATCCACCTGCCTCTAGGCGGGAGGACAGCTCCAGGGAAGGCCCGGTCTGGCAG
>NW_011418210.1:0-535 GCF_000754665.1 Bison bison bison | reverse complement strand
AATAAGAAATTTTAAAGGTGGCCCAAAACTCTAGGAAGCTAGAGGGTGTGGTTAAAAGAATCGGGAGAGGTCAACACTCTCTGACTTGCTCCCCATACTCCCCTAGAGGTGTCAGGATGAGACTTTGTGAGGTCAAGGCTCACCAGGGCCTCCATTGGCTGTGCAAGTGGCTTGCTGACCTCATAAAGTGTAAGGGTGTGGCCACCTGGGGAAGGGTATATATAGGGGTACTCAGGGGCTCTGAAGTAGACCACTGCGAGTCTTCAAAATTACTAAGGTGACTGGGAAGGCTCTAGAGCACTGGAGTTTCAGTTTTAGCATCATTCTTGGAACAGCTGACTCTAGATACCCAGGAGGAAAAGATGAAGATCTCCCATCAACTGAGGTCCAAAGGATGTGTCAAGGTGAGCTGAACCCACCTAAACTCCTCTTGTCTTTCTCTGACTTATTTAGTATGATCTTCTCTAGGTCCATCCATGTTGGAAAAAATAGCATTATTTCGTTCTTTCTTATGGATAATATTCCATTGTATGCA
>NW_011418209.1:0-650 GCF_000754665.1 Bison bison bison | reverse complement strand
TCCATGGGATTCTCCAGGCAAGAAGACTGGAGTGGGTTGCCATGCTCTCTTCCAGGGCATCTTCTCAACCCAGGGATCGAACCCACATCTCTCATTATCTCTTGCATTGGCAGGCAGGATCTTTACCCCTAGCGCCACCTGGAAAGCCCCAGTGAATGCTGACAACTAGAAATGCAGAAAATGAGGGCTGCTCCTAAGTTAAACTGGAAGAGCAGCAAGCACAGGTTGTAAAGAGGAAAAACACACGATGAGCGACAACAGCGCCAACAGAAACAAGGGATGCGTTCACCCACAGAAAGAAAACGTCTGTGCCATTCGGAAGAGGAGCCCGCCAGCGCTTGGAGGGACAGTTGGAACCAGAATGAAAACCGAGGCCATGGTCAGCAGTGCCCACCACACGGCCTGGGTGGCGTGGTGTCACTTACCGGGCTTCCTGTATCCCCAGAGCTGCTGGCAGTAACATCTCTGAGTGCCAGGCCGGGCAGCGTCCCCGAGTGAGCTAAGGCATCACTGCTCTCCTTCCAGTGCTGCTCCGGTGCCCTCTGTGGGCGGCCACCCTCATCCCCTGCCCTGCCACTTGCTGGGGCCCGGCTGTCCCCCTGGAATCCTTTCAGCCCTTGAGCTTGGGTGTTCCCAGCCCTCTGCCACAC
>NW_011418208.1:0-551 GCF_000754665.1 Bison bison bison | reverse complement strand
TCTGGGCAGTACTTTGGTCCCAGGTTTGGAGCCCAATGCCCGGAACGCGGGAGCGAAGAGGCTGGCTGCCGGCGGGTGCTTGCAAGCCTGTTACTGGGAAGGACCGAGTGAGCATCCACACAGGCGGAGCTCCAGCTCTGCGCCCAGGCGCGATAGCACAGAGCCCCGGCCGAGAGGCTGCTCTGGCCTGGGCGAGCCTCCCCAAGCCCTGCCCAGCTTCTAGCATTCGCGCCCGGGAAGGAGCAGGCTGCGGGAGTGTGGGAGACGTGACTGGTGCCTGACTGGGGCCTCAGCTCAGCTCTCGCCTTCCCTTCGGACCTAGGAGCCAGGCGTCCTTGCAGAGGGCTTACGGGCTGGGGGTGTGCACACTGCCAAAGCCTCACGCACGGAGAGCACTTTCCGAGGGAAAGGAAGCGCCCCAGGCTGCATTCCCAAGCTGGTGCTTCCCCGCCCAGACTAAGCGCCACACGGAGGGAATCGGGGTCCCGGTGGCCCTGGCTTGGGGAGGCAGCTCCACAGCCAGAGTGTTGCTCCGTTTGTGCCCAGAAAGC
>NW_011418207.1:0-820 GCF_000754665.1 Bison bison bison | reverse complement strand
GGGTTTGGTGCATTGGAAGAGGGCCTCATCTCCAGTTGAGGCAGGAAACCGCAGGGTACCTCTGACTTCAGACTCCGATCGCAGGGTCCCTGCAGACTGGGGACAGGAGAGTCAGGCCTCGTCTTGGGTTGAGGCATGGAACTCCGCTTGCCTCTCGAGATGTCCCCGGGGAGAGAGGCCGCTTGTCGAGCTGAAGTTGGAACCTGGGGTTTTTTCCGAACGATGCACGGAAAAACTGCCCCTTCGTGTGAACTTCATTCACAGGGTGGAGTTCGGAGAGGTGTCCGGGCATCGGGTTCTTCTCAAGAGGGGACCGGGAAATCGGGGTCCTTCGGAATGTGGAACCACCCACGAGGCCACATCTGGAATGTCTTCGTGAGACCGGCCTCATCCTGAGGTGCGACCGGAAGGTCGGGAACCCCTTCCAGACAAAGCAGGGGAGTCGACCCTCCTGTCCAGATCAGGAGGGGAGAAAGGGCGCAGAGGAGGGGGTGCCGGAAAACCTCAGTGTTCCTCTCGAGGGAGACCGGGATTTCGGGGAACTTTGTGGGTCGCATCAAGGGTGCCAAGTGCCCTTTCGACCTCCAATTCCTAACGTGGGACTTCTCCTGAGACGCTGTAGCGGGAAAGGGCTTCATCTTGCGATGACGGGGGAGCCACGTGGTTTTTCTCGAGTTACGGCGGGATGCTCGAGTTACGACGCGGAATTCAGGCTGCCTCTTGTGTTGGCCCAGGCAAGTCCAATCTTCCATCCGAGTTGCGAAGGAAAGCTGGGGTATGCTCTCGAGTGACTGCAGGGCCAATAGACCTCATCTAGGCT
>NW_011418206.1:0-762 GCF_000754665.1 Bison bison bison | reverse complement strand
AGGATTATCCTTCTCAATCAGCCCTGCGCATCAGAAGGAAAAGAAAAAAAACTCAGCACCAATCTCACCCAATGCAAAGCTTACACAAACCATTGGACCAAATTTAGGAGTGCAGAAACTAAAAGGAAGAAAGAATGCAAATTTGAAGGCTGGCAAAAGGAGACCTCAAACACAATAAGATCTTTTTAAAAAGGAGAAATGACAAAGAAATGCTGCACAAATAAAGGAACCAACTAGACACACAGAAATTTAAACAAATGAAGAGGAAATAGGCAAAGCTGCCTGAAAAACTATTACAGAATAATGATAGTAAAGATGATCAAAAACTTTGAAAATGACATGGAGACAATGCAAGAATCAATGAGCAAACCCCTAGTTGAATTGAAGAATAAGCAAAAAATAAATTGAAAAATAAATAGAGAGACAAACAACAATTACTGAAATTAAAAATACTCTAGAAAGAATCAGGAGCAGGGTATCTGAACCAGAAAATGGATCAGTGTGTTGAAAGACAAAATGGTGGAAACAACTGCGGAAGGGCAGAATAAAGTCAAAAGAATGAAAAGAACTGAGGATAGTCTCAGAGACCTCTTGGACAATGTTAAATGCACCAAGATTCAAATTATAGGGGTCCCAGAAGAAGAGAGAAAAATAAAGGGTATGAGAAAAGTTTAGAGGAGATTATACTTGAAAAACCCCCAACATGGAAAAGGAAATAGTCAATCAAGTCCAAGAGGTGCCAAGAGTCCCATTTGTGATAAA
>NW_011418205.1:0-598 GCF_000754665.1 Bison bison bison | reverse complement strand
TCAGTTACTGACAGGCGCTGATCAGGGACTGTGCACGCACTGATCACGTGGCTGGTCAGGAACTGAAAACCTGACTGCGCAGGCAGTGATCTCGTGGCTGAGCGTTCCCTGATCACGTGTTTATCATACGGTGGTCACGTGACTGAGAGTCGCTGATCCCGTGACTGTGCAGTCAGTGATCACGTGGCTGATCATGCACTGATATCGTGACTGAGCATGCAGTGATCATGTGTCGGGAGCCGGTGAGGCATTCCACTCTGGACAAAGATCATGAGGAAGGAGGCTCCGCATACGCAAATGCGGGATCGAGCCTCAGGAGTCCACCCGGATATTCTCGAGCATCTCCCCCCCATAATAACCAGAGTCAGCCTACTTTATTGCTTTGTGCTCTCACCTCTGATTTCACAGGTGGCTGTCCCCCACCACCATCTCGCTCTCTCTGTCAAAGGTTAACTTACAGCTCCAATTCATAAAGTTCCTTGTCATTTTTTCCTGTAACTTCCAGCCGAGGCTCCTTCTGGAGCGCAGAACCCACCAGGCTTACTAATTATGCCTGGGCTGCTAAGACCCACTCGAGAAGGTGTCTAGGGTGAGGCAC
>NW_011418204.1:0-642 GCF_000754665.1 Bison bison bison | reverse complement strand
GATTCTCGAATTACGACGGGGAATTCAGGATGCCTCTTGTGTTGGCCCAGGGAAGTCCAATCTTCCATTCGAGTTGCGAAGGAAAGCTGGGGATTTCTCTCGAGTGACTGCAGGGCCAATAGACCTCATCTAGGCTTCTGTCCAGAAGCCAATTTTCCTCTCCAGGGGTGACAGGGATCTCAGGGTTGCATTCCAGACACACCCGGGGAGACAGGCATTCATGTCGAGTGGAAGCAAAGAACCCCGCTCTGCTCTCGAGTCGCGACGGGTATCTCTTGGAGCTCACTGGGTGGACTAAAGGGAGTCAAGCTTCCTGAGGCGTTGGCGAGAGGTCGAGAGATTGGTCTCTAGGCCATACAGGAGACGAAGGCCCTCAACTCGCGATGATGGGGGAGTCTCAGGGTTGTTCTCGAGCGGCGTCCACAGCGTGCGGTTTCTCCCTAGGTACGCGGCCGAGGTCAGTGAGCCTCTCGTGGGGCGCCAGGGAAGTCGGGTCTCCATGCGAGTGGCGAGGGGAGCGCGTCATTGCTCTCGAGTCATGGTAGGGGTATCTGGCCTCGAGACGTGTTGAAGGAGGTCTCTCGAGGTCTTTCTCGGGTTGAGGCAGAACCCTGGCTTCCCTCGACTTGTGCCGGTGACCTC
>NW_011418203.1:0-605 GCF_000754665.1 Bison bison bison | reverse complement strand
CGTTGATTTTTACTGTTAAGGCTAACTGAACAAGGCAAGAGAGAAACCCCAGAATTGAAAAGCAATTGACGGTTTTGAAAGAAACATGTGCAGGTGAAGCTCTCTTCCTTTTTGAGAGATGGTTAAATGCAAAATCTTGATTCAACACATATGACTTTTGTGCACTTTATTTCAAATCTCCATGAATAAACCCTAAGGCGTCCAGGAAGAAAGGAGTAGAGGGGCAGACACAAAGCGCAACCTTTCCCCTTGGTGCCATCGCAACCAGCTGCTTAGTTCCTTCATCTCAAGGACTATCATCTGGGCTTCTCTGGTTTGTCTGATTCTTGTTTCGGGGACCGTTTCTCGTCACAAGGCTGTCAACAGTGGGTGGGTGGTGTGTGTGTGTGGCGGGGAGGGGGGGAGCCCTTCTTTCCATTCCACATGAGACCCAGTGGACAATCCAGGCCCTGCCCACTGCATTGAGTGTGCAGCAACAATATCAACGGTAATGCCGGTGAACAATGCGTATTCCTGGAATCCACTCCATTGGCTACTGACTGTGTGTGCTGGTGGTCTGGAACCTAGACCTGGAAGCTTTCTGGATGATTGCAAATGACACCAAA
>NW_011418202.1:0-611 GCF_000754665.1 Bison bison bison | reverse complement strand
TTACGACGGGGAATTCAGGATGCCTCTTGTGTTGGCCCAGGGAAGTCCAATCTTCCATTCGAGTTGCGAAGGAAAGCTGGGGATTGCTCTCGAGTGATTGCAGGGCCAACAGACCTCATCTAGGCTTGTGTCCAGAAGCCAGTGTTCCTCTCCAGGGGCGAAAGGGATCTCGGGGTTGCATTCCAGACGCACCCGGGGAGACAGGCATCCATCACGAGTGGAAGCAAAGAACCCCGCTCTGCTCTCGAGTCGCGACGGGTATTTCTAGGAGCTCACTGGGTGGACTAAAGGGAGTCAAGCCTCCTGAGGCGTTTGGAGAGAGGTCGAGAGATTGGTCTCTAGGCCATACAGGAGACGAAGGCCCTCAAGTCGCGATGACGGGGGGGCTTGGGGTTGTTCTCGAGCGGCAGCCCAAGTGTGTGGTTTCTCGCGAGGCACGACGGCGAGGTCAGTGAGTCTCTCGTGGGGCGCCAAAGAAGTCGGGTCTCCATGTGAATGGCGACGGGGAGCGTGTCATTGCTCTCAAGTCATAGTAGGGGAATCTGGCCTCGAGACGTGTTGAAGAAGGTCTCTCGACGTCTTTCTCGGGTTGAGGCAGGACACCCTGGGGT
>NW_011418201.1:0-514 GCF_000754665.1 Bison bison bison | reverse complement strand
CGCATCAAGGGTCGCCAAGTACCGTTTCGACCTCCAATTCCTAACGTGGGACTTCTCCTGAGACGCTGTAGCGGGACAGGGCTTCATCTTGCGATGACGGGGGAACCACGTGGTTTTCTCGAGTTGCGGCGGGATTCTCGAGTTACGACGGGGAATTCGGGATGCCTCTTGTGTTGGCCCAGGGAAGTCCCAATCTTCCATTCGAGTTCGCGAAGGCGAACGCTGGGGATTAGCTCGTCGAGTGACTGCAGGGCCAATAGACCTCAGTCTAGGCTGTGTCCAGAAGCCAATGTTCCTCTCCAGGGGCGACCGGGATCTCGGGGTTGCATTCCAGACGCACCCGGGGAGACAGGCATTCATCTCGAGTGGAAGCAAAGAACCCCGCTCTGCTCTCGAGTCGCGACGGGTATCTCTTGGAGCTCACTGGGTGGACTAAAGGGAGTCAAGCCTCCTGAGGCGTTTGGAGAGAGGTCGCGAGGTTGGCCTCTAGGCCATGCAGGAGACGAAGGCCCTC
>NW_011418200.1:0-748 GCF_000754665.1 Bison bison bison | reverse complement strand
AAGGCTCGTAGGGCGCCCCGAGCCAACCGCCACCGTCTCAGGCCGTATCAGCCTGAAGGCGCCCGATCTCGTCTGATCTCGGAAGCTAAGCAGGGTCGGGCCTGGTTAGGATCTTGGATGGGAGACCACCTGGGAATCCCGGGTGCTCGAGGCTTTTTGCCTACCAGAAGAGGTCCTTTAGCCCCCGCCGCGCGTCCCGATTCTTGGATCACCCCCGCAGCCCCAGCCCCTCCCGGGCCGCGGGGAGCGGGTGGCCGGGGCCCCGACTCCCGCTGCAGACCTGGGTTGCCTCCGCGCGGCCCGCGAGCCCCTCCGCATTCGCATTCGGCTTCCAGGACACCCGACGACCGGCAGTCCCTCTCCACCTGGGGCTCCTTTGGCTTGCCTCAGGCAATCCCGGGGCTTGCACCGACTCCAGCCAGACGCCCCCGCCCCCCGCCCCACCCCCTGCCCTCGCAAGGCGATCGCGCATGCGCATGTGCGCGCGACACGCACAGATAGATGTGCCCAAACGGGGCATCTATCTTGTTCACTTATACCGTGGGTGGATCTATGCCTGGGAGTCGGACTGCTGGACCGTAGGCTACTTCCACTTTTAGTTCCTTCGGGAACCTCCATATTCTTTTCCATACCGGCTCTACCCACGCCCATTCCTACTCACCGTGGAGGAGAGTTCCCTTTGCTCCACATCTTCTCCAGCATCGGTTATTGACAGACATCGCAGTGAGGCCCAGTCGGACTCATGTGA
>NW_011418199.1:0-627 GCF_000754665.1 Bison bison bison | reverse complement strand
TTTTTCTGGTACGATGCACGGGCGAGTCACTGCCCCTTCGTGTTGACTTCATTCACAGGGTGGGGTTCGGAGAGGTGTCCGGGCATCGGGTTCTTATCAAGAGGGTACCGGAAAATCGGGGTCATTCACAATGTGGAAGCACGCACGAGGCCACGTCTGGAAGGTCGTCGTGAGACCGGCCTCATCCTGAGGTGCGACCGGAAGGTCGGGAACCCCTTCCCGACAAAGCAGGGGAGTCGACCCTCCTATCGAGATCAGGAGGGTAGAAGGGGCTCAGAGGAAGGGTGCCAGAAAACCTCGGTGTTCCTCTCCAGGTAGACCAGGATGTCGGGGAACTTTGTGGGTCGCATCAAGGGTGCCAAGTACCGTTTCGACCTCCATTTCCTAACGTGGGACTTCTCCTGAGACGCTGTAGGGGGAAAGGGCTTCATCTTGCGATGATGGGGGAACCACGTGGTTTTTCTCGAGTTGCGGCGGGATTCTCGAGTTACCACGGGGAATTCAGGATGCCTCTTGGTTGGCCCAGGGAAGTCCAATCTTCCATTCGAGTTGCGAAGGAAAGCTGGGGATTGCTCTCGAGTGACTGGAGGGCCAATAGACCTCATCTAGGCTTGTGTCCAGAAGCCA
>NW_011418198.1:0-759 GCF_000754665.1 Bison bison bison | reverse complement strand
GATACCCGTCGCGACTCGAGAGCAGAGCGGGGTTCTTTGCTTCCACTCGAGATGAGTGCCTGTCTCCCCGGGTGCGTCTGGAATGCAACCCCGAGATCCCGGTCGCCCCTGGAGAGGAACATTGGCTTCTGGACACAAGCCCAGATGAGGTCTGTTGGCCCTGCAGTCACTCGAGAGCAATCCCCAGCTTTCCTTCGCAACTCGAATGGAAGATTGCACTTCCCTGGGCAAACACAAGAGGCATCCCGAATTCCCCGTCGTAACTCGAGAATCCCGCCGCAACTCGAGGAAAACCACGTGGTTCCCCCGTCATCGCAAGACGAAGCCCTTTCCCGCTACAGAGTCTCAGGAGAAGTCCCACGTTAGGAATTGGAGGTCGAAACGGTACTTGGCACCCTTGATGCGCCCCCACAAAGTTCCCCGGCATCCCGGTCTCCCTGGAGAGGAACACCGACGTTTTCCGGCACCACTTCCTCTGAGCCCCTTCTAACCTCCTGATCTCCACAGGAGGGTCGACTCCCCTGCTTTGTCTGGAAGGGGTTCCCGACCTTCCGGTCGCACCTCAGGATGAGGCCGGTCTCACGACGACATTCCAGACGTGGCCTCGTGGGTGCTTCCACATTGCGAAGCACCCCGATTTCCCGGTCCCCTCTTGGTAAGAACCCGATGCCCGGACACCTCTCCGAACTCCACCCTGTGAATGAAGTCAACACGAAGGGGCAGTGACTCGCCCGTGCATCGCCCGGAAAAGACCCCCAG
>NW_011418197.1:0-751 GCF_000754665.1 Bison bison bison | reverse complement strand
ATGCGTGTGTGTTCTGCATTCTCCCATCACCTTGGACAGCTTCACAGTACCAGTCTCTACGTTGGCCTGATCCATTGCCTGTGCATTCCTTCAGGGGACCAGAAAACAAGGACCTCTGGGCTCAGCTGACTTGGAGAATCGCTTTCTCGGTGTGCACCTACCTAGGTCATTCCTTGTCAATGTTGTGGCCCTGTTGCTAGCTTACCACCCGCTATGGCCCACAACATTGTGAGTGAGGCTCTCTGTTCTTCCTATCAGTGTAGCTTTCTATGTGCACCTATATACCTGTGCCCCCAAGTGCTATGTCCATATAGCAGAAAAAGGCCAAAGAGACGCCTGAGCCTCCAAGAGCCCCAAGAGACTGTGATAGGCCTGGGTCTGAGCCAATGTGTGAAGAAGATGCTCATGGATACAGGGTCTCTTCCAATACAAAGAATGGAACCTGAGGCCATAAGGTAAGGTGGCCTCGCTACACGTCTTCCCTTCTGTTTAACACTTCCCATGCACACGGAGTCCCCGAACAGATGATGCCCTGGAAAACCTTCCCTTTCTGGGACCACAGCTAATGACTCCCTTGGGAAGAAAGAAGCTTTCTATCTCAAATGCACCAAGAGGGCTTGAAACACCCAAGCCACAGTGATTTGCTAAATGCCAAAACTCTCAGTTGCTCTCAGGCCCAGGTAGGACTCCCTACAGGCATGCATCTCTGATTGCCTACACAGCCCACGTGCCAAGGAAGCCAGTCCCCAGT
>NW_011418196.1:0-565 GCF_000754665.1 Bison bison bison | reverse complement strand
GCTAAACAGACATTTCTCCAGAGACATACAGAAGGCTAACAAACACATGAAAAGATGCTAAACATCGCTCATTATTAGAGAAATGCAAATCAAAACCACAATTAGATATCTTCTCACACCAGTCAGAATGGCCATCATCAAAGTCTACAAACAATAAATGCTGGAGAGGGTGTGGAGAAAAGGGAATGTTCCTGCACTGTTGGTGGGAATGTAAATTGATACAGCCACTATGGAAGATGATATGAAGATTCCTTGAAAAACTAGGAATAAAACCACCATATGACCCAGAAATCCCACTCCTTGGCATATACCCTGAGGAAACCAAAATTGAAAAAGACACATGTATCCCATTGTTCATTGCAGCACTATTTACAATAGCTAGAACATGGAAGCAACCTAGATGTCCATCAACAGATGAATGGATAAGAAAAGTAGTGGTACATATACACGATGGAATATTACTCAGCCATAAAAAGGAACGCATTTGAGTCAGTTCTGATGAGGTGGATGAACCTAGAACCTATTATACAGAATGAAGTGAGTCAGAAAGAGAAAGATAAATATC
>NW_011418195.1:0-624 GCF_000754665.1 Bison bison bison | reverse complement strand
AGTTTAAGAGGAGTGTTCTGAAGCTGTAGGGGCAGAGCCAGTATACACAGAAATTTCTTTAAAGTGGAAAATACATGAGTGAAACATATATCGTGGTAAAAAGGATCCTGTTAACCACAAAATACAAATATGGCAAGCAGTGATGTTAGTGTTTTCCTAGGCAAGAATCTGGAATCATTAAACTTCTTAATTATCTTAACTGACTAGGAACACACAACTCCAAAGCACAGAAATGCACAATCTCATTTTCGTATCCTGATTTTCCAGAGGGTACACTGATGACAGACAACTACAGTAGATTTTTCCTCCCCATTCAAGTGAATACCCAGTGACTATTCTCCATGGTTAAAGCAGATGTACAATATTTGTTTCACAGGTCAAAAATAGGGTGTCTAGCATAAAGTTCAAGCAAAATTATATCTAGCTAGAATGTTCACTAATGCTTAAATAGGTGAAAAGGTCTTCCATCACTATGAAAAACAATACTAAACATTTTATTTCCGAAGAGAAGGTATTTTTGTTTGTTTGTTTGTTTGCAGTAACTTTAAACTTTATTCCATCACTCCAACATTGGATACACAGACTAGGGGCTCTACTACCGCCACCACCAGTCCCTAGCTTACT
>NW_011418194.1:0-613 GCF_000754665.1 Bison bison bison | reverse complement strand
ATCTGCCTGTGATGTATCATTTAGAGTCGTCTCAAGTGAAAAGCAGGAACTCTGTGTCTTTCTTCTCTCCGCCTTCTATTCCCTTGAAACTTATTTACATGCCTCCTAGCTCATCGTAGGTGCTCTAGTATTTACTTAGTGTGTGAAAGACAGAAAAGCTCTTGGAAGCCTCAAGGGGTCACTTGGCTCGGCACTTTTTGATCTCTTTGTGTATTTGGCGATTCAATTCTTTCCTTTCCTGGGTTGATGGGTACACTATATTCGAGGCACAATCTAAGGCATGAAGACATATCCATACATAGAGGTTCTTGCTTTCAAGGAACTCGTACAGCAGATTTCTACAAGTTAGGGCTTTTCAAATGCTCTAGAAGCATGAGAACGTTCAGTATACTCCATTTTCATTTCAAAGAAAGATCGTTTGACTTCCATAGCAAAGGTGGAGACCTTCCAACGTTGAGTCCAATACTTATACCTTGACCATTTCAGGCAAGTCTTGTGGTTCCTTCTGGAGGTGTGTGGCTCTTGCAGAAATGTGAAGATCTTCCATCGTCCTCAGACTTTGGTGTCATTTGCAATCATCCAGAAAGTTTCCAGGTCTAGGTTCCAGACCACC
>NW_011418193.1:0-735 GCF_000754665.1 Bison bison bison | reverse complement strand
CGAGTGGAAGCAAAGAACCCCGTTCTGCTCTCGCGTCGCGACGGGTATCTCTTGGAGCTCACTGGGTGGACTAAAGGGAGTCAAGCCTTCTGAGGCGTTTGGAGAGAGGTCGCGATATTTGTCTCTAGGCCATGCAGGAGACGAAGGCCCTCATCTCACGATGACGGGGGAGTCTCGGGGTTGTTCTCGAGCGGCGGCCCAGTGTGCGCTTTCTCACGAGGTACGACGGTGAGGTCAGTGAGCCTCTCGTGGGGCGCCAAGGAAGTCGGGTCTCCATGCGAATGGCGAGGGGGAGCGCGTCATTGCTCTCGAGCCATGGTAGGGTGCCGGGGACCAGCCCCGGCTGATCCAGGGTATTCGAAGGAGAGACGGCGTAGGCGAAAGATCAAGGAAACAACTGCTTAATTAAATGTTAATTAAGGATAATAAAGAGTAATAGAATCAGGATAGCTCAGTGAGGAAATTCAGTGGAAGAAAAGAGGCTAGAAGAATTCAGCCAGAAGGTAAGAGAAAGAACGACATGGTGAGACCAAGTTTCGGTGAACCTGGCCCGCACTTTATTTTTCAAAGTAGTTTTTATACCTTAAGTTATGCATAGAGGATAATGCGGGAAGGGGTAGAGTCTTGCAGCAAACCAGGCTTTCTTCCTGCAAACTTACTATATGCAAAATCTTAGGTGATTTGCATCATCTTCTGGCCCGGAGGCCTGTTAACATTTTAAGACCTTTTCTTCAG
>NW_011418192.1:0-543 GCF_000754665.1 Bison bison bison | reverse complement strand
AGGAGGCAATAATCAAAGAGCTGAGCAGGCACTAATCACTTGGCTAAGAGGGCACTAATCACGGAGAGGAGCAGGAAATCGTCAAGGAGCTGAGCAAACTGTAATGAAGTGGTTAAGCAGACTCTAAACACGTGACGCAGCAGGCTCTACACCCGTGACTGAGCAGACACAATTTGGGCAGCTCAGCAGACACCAATGGTGCAGCTCAGCAGACACAAATGGTGCAGCTCAGCAGACACCAATCATGCAGCTCAGCAGGCAATACTCACTGGAGCTGAGCACGGCAGGAATCACACAGCTCAGCAGGCAAAGATCAAGGAGCTGAGCAGGCACGAATCTCGCAGCTCAGCTGGCAAAAATCAAGGAGACTGAGCAGACTAGCCATTAAGTGGCTAAGCAGACTCTAAACACGTGACTCAGCAGGCTTGACACCCGTGACTGAGCAGACACGAATCTTGCAGCCCAGCAGACAATACTGGAGCTGAGCAGGCAGGAATCACGCAGCTCAGCAGACAGTAATCAAGGAGCTGAGCAGGCACGAAT
>NW_011418191.1:0-526 GCF_000754665.1 Bison bison bison | reverse complement strand
CTCTGTGTAGCACAGGGAACTGCCCTCCATGCTCTGTGATGACCTAAATTTAGAAGAAAATTAAATGAAAGAGGTTTATGTTTATACACTTGTACACCTAGTGTGATTTGTGTACAGCAGAATGTAACACAACATTGTTAAACAACTACATGTGTACAAGTGTACATACTCTAGGCTCCATTTAAAGGATGTTCTAAAAGAAGCAGAAGTAATCTACAATAACAGAACTGAGAACAGGGGTTGCATGGGGAAAGACAGTGTGGGGAAGTATACCAAAGAAATTATCTAGGATGATGGGGAAAAAATTATTTTTCAATGAGCATTAGATATATAATCTCGGTGAAATTGCAGAAATATTTTTGAAATGGAAATTCCAAACAGGGTCTTGCCAAGTGGCTCTATGTATTTATAAATTTACTAGATAATGTCATGTTGTCCTTCAGAAAGTTGCGTCACACTATGCGCTCACAACACTGCTGAAACACTCCTTTTCCAATTTGTCATCGTCCATTTGGAGGAAAAATTT
>NW_011418190.1:0-505 GCF_000754665.1 Bison bison bison | reverse complement strand
TCCATGCTTATTGCCTGCTGATTGCGTGGTTCGTGTCTGCTCAGCTCTTTGAGTATTGCCTCCTGAGGTGCCAGTTCGGGCGCCACCTGTCGGGGACCAGCCCCAGCTGATCCAGGGTATTTGAAGGAGAGATGGCCTAGGCGACTATTTATATGCTAGTCAGAGATGTCAAGAATAATAGAATGAGGAGAGCTCAGTAGGAAAATTCGGTGGAGAAAAGAGACTGAGTAGCTTGGTTTACGCGGGAGACCAATCAAACTTCAAGACAAGAAGTTTGCACCACTTTTGCAGGCCGCAGGCGCCCTCCCGAATAGTGGAAGGTGCCTCACCCTAGACACCTTCTCGAGTGGGTCTTAGCAGCCCAGGCATAATTAGTAAGCGTGCTGGGTTCCGAGCTCCAGATGGAGACTCAGCTGGAAGATAAAGGGAAGAACGAAAAGTAACTTTATGAATTGGAGCTGTAATTTAACTCTTTGACAGAGCGAGCGAGATGGTGGTGGGGGAC
>NW_011418189.1:0-653 GCF_000754665.1 Bison bison bison | reverse complement strand
CCTATAGTAAAATATAAAGGGAAATTTAAAAAAATATATTTAAGAGAAAATATTAAAAAATAAGACAGAACTTGCTGAATTCGAAATTTTCCAGTCTTTTACCATGACAGAGGATGCTAAAATTAATGGCTCTCAAGCCAGGTTCTATCCAGGGCATTGAGATAAGGTGGTCTAAATATAACATTTTATAACACCTATACATCAATTCTTATTTATTTATTTATTTTTAATAAACGTTGTCTAAAGATGAGTGAGTGTAAAATTCTTTGTTAAGCCTCAGAAAGCTGGAAGGGGATGCTTCATGGCATTATTTAGGCAGGCCAATGCCCTCCAAAGAGTTCAGGGGTGTCACTCAGAGACATTTCAGTCACACAATAAGACTTGTACCAAGTTTCAGGGTGTTATCCCTCAGCTATCTCAGCAGAAAACCAAGACAGAATAGGCCTTATTATGAAGACATGTGTGATGGTGGCTTTGGAGTGGAGTGCTTTACCATGAAAACCAGTAAGATTATCAGGAGACACACCAAGTTTTTAAGATAACATATTTAAGTTCAGCTTGGACTGAAAGGACCAGCAATAGTACAAAATAAGAGAGCTCTGAACTTCTACCTTCGACAAAGCAGGAAGCAGGCTAGGGAGACTGTTTCACTG
>NW_011418188.1:0-590 GCF_000754665.1 Bison bison bison | reverse complement strand
CCCCCCCCCCGCCTCCCCCGCACACGCACACACACACACACACAGACACAACCCCCAAGATCAGAACCAAACAAACAAAAAAATTGCTTTCTTATGTTTCACATGTCAGGATGGTGCCAGACACTATTATTGGATAGTCAAAAATCTCTCTTGCTTCTGTGTAAAAGGGAGGTCCTTTCAAGGCGTGAATGTTTCAGAACTTTAATTTATTTGGAAATGACCCAGCTCTTCAGTACACTGTCGTCACTTAGTTTAGCACAGGATAGAAACTCGGGTAACCAAAACACCTGGAGAAACGATTGTAAGTTCAGTTCCGTTCAGTTGCTCAGTCGTGTCTGACTCTTTGGGACCCCGTGGCCTGCAGGACGCCGGGCTTCCGTGTCCATCACCAACTCCAGGGGCTTGCTCAAACTCATGTCCATCGAATCAGTGATGCCATCCAACCATCTTATCCTCTGTCGTCCCCTTCTCCTCTGCCTTCAATCAAGACTCTCATAGGCAGATATTGTAGAGTGTAATTAGTGTTCATAGTTTATCTTAAAAGCTCATATCACTATTTTAATTTTTCGTTTTCTTCCTTGTTCTTTTCG
>NW_011418187.1:0-913 GCF_000754665.1 Bison bison bison | reverse complement strand
GTGTGTTTAGTGTGTGTGTTTGTGTGTCTGTGTGTGTTAGTCGCCTCGTAACAGCCGACTCTCTGTGATCCCATTGACTGTAGCCCAGCAGACTCCTCTAGCCATGGAATCCTCCACGCAAGAATACTAGAGTGGGTTGCCATACCCTTCTCCAGGGGATCTTCCTGCCAGGCATCGAACCTGCATCTCTTGCATCTCCTGCATTGGCAGGCAGGTTTTTTCCCACTAGCACCACCTGGGAAGCCCATTTGTCTTACAATGAATCAAAAAAACGCTTAGTGAGGCCACCAAAATCTCTGATCACTTCATCATCCTTGCTTCCCCCGTGTCTCAATGCCTTTTACTTGAAAATTAGTGTAGGGATGATGCCACCATTTACTCCTCCTTTTTCCTCCTTTTATCTCCCTTACCATCTTTAATGGGCTTTGTTAACACTTGTCAGTTTAGCCCACACCCAAGGTTACAGTTACATGGTAACCAGTTTTACTACATGCCTAATCTTATAAATCTTATTTTTAAAGGGAGTGCAACAATCAAAATCTGTTTGGAAGTTTGCAAAAATTCAATAGATTTATACAAAAAATAGACTGAGTTTGAACTGATACAGCTAAATCACCCGTGTGTAGTTAAATTTTTACCAGGGCGATAATACAACAGAAGAAAAAAATTAATCAATCCATCTTGGTACTTGTTAGCAGCTATGAACAAAAATATATTGATGTAGTAATAACTACAGACAGGTTATTAAAATTATCTTAGAAACCAAATAACATATGGTGTTTCCTTGTCCCCTATTAATGTTCGATTGTATGAAAATAGCAACAGTGCAGGTATGATTTAGAGTTGACCCCTACTACACTTGACCCATAATAATACACACTAGGTGTGCAAATAGCAAGTAGAGTGCTACCCT
>NW_011418186.1:0-593 GCF_000754665.1 Bison bison bison | reverse complement strand
GAAGACCTGCAAGACCTTTTAGAACTAATATCCAAAAAAGATGTCCTTTTCATTAAAGGGGACTGGAATGTAAAGGTAGGAAGTCAAGAAATACTTGGAGTAACAGGCAAATTTGGCCTTGGAATACTGAATGAAGCAGGGCAAAGGCTAATAGAGTTTTTCCAAGAGAACACACTGGTCATAGCAAACACCCTCTTCCAACAACACAAGAGAAGAAAGGTCAACACCAAAATCACCAAAATCAGATTAATTCTACCTTTGCAGCCAAAGATGGAGAAACTCTATAAAGTCAGCAAAAACAAGACCGGGAGCTGAATGTAGCTCAGATCATGAACTCCTTTTTTGCCAAATTCAGACTTGAATTAAAGAAAGTAGGGAAAACCACTAGACCATTCAGGTATGACCTAAGTCAAATCCCTTATCATTATACAGTGAAATATAGATTTAAGGGACTAGATCTAATAGACAAAGTTCCTGATGACCAATGGATGGGTATTTATGACACTGTACAGGAGACAGGGACTAAGACCATCCGTGTAGACACGAAATGCAAAAATGCAAAATGGCTGCCTGAGGAGGCCTTACAAATAGCT
>NW_011418185.1:0-722 GCF_000754665.1 Bison bison bison | reverse complement strand
GAATAACGATAGTGAAATTGATCCAAAATCTTGAAATCAAAATGGAATCACAGATAAATAGCCTGGAGACAAGGATTGAGAAGATAGCAAGAAAGGTTTAACAAGGACCTAGAAGAAATAAAAAAGAGTCAATATATAATGAATAATGCAATGAATGAAATTAAAAACACTCTGGAGGCAACAAATAGTAGAATAACAGAGGCAGAATATAGGATTAGTGAATTGGAAGATAGAATGGCAGAAATAAATGAATCAGAGAGGATAAAAGAAAAATGAATTAAAAGAAATGAGGACAATCTCAGAGACCTCCAGGACAATATTAAATGCTACAACATTCGAATCATAGGAGTCCCAGAAGAAGAAGACAAAAAGAAAGACCATGAGAAAATACTTGAGGAGATAATAGTTGAAAACTTCCCTAAAATGGGAAAAGAAATATTCACCCAAGTCCAAGAAACCCAGAGAGTCCCAAACAGGATAAACCCAAGGCGAAACACCCCAAGACACATATTAATCAAATTAACAAAGATCAAACACAAAGAACAAATATTAAAAGCAGCAAGGGAAAAACAACAAATAACACACAAGGGAATTCCCATAAGGATAACAGCTGATCTTTCAATAGAAACTCTTCAAGCCAGGAGGGAGTGGCAAGACATACTTAAAATGATGAAAGAAAATAATCTACAGCCCAGATATTGTAAGCAGCAAGGATCTCATTC
>NW_011418184.1:0-654 GCF_000754665.1 Bison bison bison | reverse complement strand
GACTGTTCTATACATCTGTATCTCTTTTGCTGTCTCGCATACAGGGTTGTCGTTACCTACTTTCTAAATTCCATATATATGCGTTGCTGCTGCTAGTCGCTTCAGTCATGTCCGATTCCATGCGACCCCATAGATGGCAGCCCACCAGGCTTCCCCATCCCTGGGATTCTCCAGGCAAGAATTCTGGAGTGGGTTGCCATTTCCTCCTCCAATGCATGAAAGTGAAAAGTGAAAGTGAAGTCACTCAGTCATGTCCGACTCTTAACGACCCCATGGACTTCAGCCTACCAGGCTCCTCCGTCCATGGGATTTTCCAGGCAAGACTACTGGAGTGGGGTGCCATTGCTTTCTCCGATATATGCATTAGTATACTGTATTGGTGTTTTTCTTTCTGGCTTACTTCACTCTGTATAATAGGCTCCAGTTTCATCCACCTCATTAGAACTGATTCAAATGTATTCTTTTTAATGGCTGAGTAATACTCCATTATGTGTATGCACCACAGCTTTCTTATCCATTCATCTGCTGATGGACATCTAGGTTGCTTCCATGCCCTGGCTATTGTAAACAGTGCTGCGATGAACACTGGGGTACACATGTCTCTTTCAGTTCTGGTTTCCTCAGTGTATATTCCCAGCAGTGGGATTGCTGGGT
>NW_011418183.1:0-545 GCF_000754665.1 Bison bison bison | reverse complement strand
TGCGGACCACAGGTCAGGGAACTGGGACTGCGTGGAGCAGGGAACCACGTAGTCCGCCCTCTGTCGGCACAACCTGGCGGTCGCAGAAAGGACTCGCCTTTGGGCTCAAGGCCTTTACCGCTCCACCCCTTTGCTGAAAGGTCAGAGCCGCGTGGTTTTCCCAAGCAGCCTAGTGTCCGCTGCAAGTCCAAGGGCCAGAACCCTGATATCTGGCCGGCTGGCTCAGCCCTGCTTCTGGCACTTTGGAGGCCAGCGGGCCCTTGACCACCTGCTGGGATGGGAAAGGGAAGGGTCCACGAATTGCACCCTAGAAACTTAGTAGGGTGCATGGGTTTCAAAACCCGGTGGCCGCCCAGGCAGAAAACAAGGGAGGAGGGCACCCTGCTGCCCTTTCATGGCAGCATCTGTGGCTGTCCTGCTGAGGGGTCCTTTCCATGGGGACCGTGTTCAGTACAAGTTTGGTGTTTTGGAACCGAATAATTAGAACGTGTAAAAATTTTAAATGATGTGGTGGTTTGATTCAAACAAAACAAAACAAAACAAAA
>NW_011418182.1:0-715 GCF_000754665.1 Bison bison bison | reverse complement strand
AAAGCATGCTTCCTGTGTTTAAGAAAGAGCAAGGCAATGAAATGTGGCTGTAGCAGAGTGAATGAACGGGGTTGTGGTAGGCGATGAGGTCAGAGGAATAATTGGGTCCCAATCATTCAGGGTCTTGTAAACCATTTTAAAGACAATTTTTACTCTGAGTGAAATGGGGAGTCATTAGAGGTTTTTGAGCAGAATAGTGACATGATCTCTTTCTGGTTGCTGTGTTGAGAATAGACTGTTGGGGACAAGAATAGAAGCAGTTAGAGGGTTATTACAGTAATTCAGGAGCAATGATAGTGTCCCTAAGGTGAGGTGTTAGAATATTCTGGATTTACTATGAAGCAAGCAGAATTTTCTGACAAACTGGATGGACTCTGTGAGAGAAGGGTCCAGCATGATGCCAAGGAGTAAATACAGTAGACACTGATTAAAGTGGAGGAGGACTATCCATAATTGTTTTTAGAAATTTTGATTTTGAACCATCTATTAGATCAAATAAACAGTTGATCACTGAGTGTAGAATTCAGAGGTCTGGCAGTCATTGGCAAATAGTGTGTAAAGATATGTGTAAAGACATGGGAGCGGATGATACAACAAGGAAGTGAAGGCAGATAAAGAATGAAAAAGAACAAGATCACTTTAGAATTAAAAATTTGAGGAGAACTGAAAAGGAGACACAAGTGAGTAGGAGGAAAACCAAGAAAGTAGTAATCTG
>NW_011418181.1:0-536 GCF_000754665.1 Bison bison bison | reverse complement strand
GTGTGTGTGATCGGTCATGTCCAACTCTTCGAGTCCCCATGGACTGTAGCCTTCCAGATTCCTCTGTCCATGGGATTTTTCTAGGCAAGAGTAATGGAGTTGTTTGCTATGCCTTCCTCCAGGGGACCTTCACCACCCAGGGATCAAACCCGCATCTCTTGCATCTCCTGCCTTGGCAAGTGGACTCTTTACCACTGTGCCAACTGGGAAGCCCCCTGAATAAGAGTGATAATGGATTAATGCTGGGCTTAGATCATGACTTCTTCACAATGGTCATCAAACTGTATGGCTGAATGTTTACTTTTTTTTTTTTTAAGCCTACTGATTTACTCCCCCAAACATCTTGTATATCACTAGTATTATACATACCTCACATGAAATACTGGGCTGGATGATTTCCCAACTCTAGTTTTTTTCTTTTTTTTTTTTGTTTGCTCTAAGACATGTAGTATCTTAGTTCCCTGACCAGGGATCAAACTTGCATTCCTTGCATTGGAAGCATGGAGTCTTAACCACTGGAATGCCAGGGACATCCC
>NW_011418180.1:0-646 GCF_000754665.1 Bison bison bison | reverse complement strand
AAAGTAACTGCGGTTGCGCCGCGGCAGGGCTCACAGACCGTACCAGCACTTCAGGAGACCTCTAATGGAGCCTGGGGTCTCCCGGAGCAGATGGTGCCCTCTGGAGGGTGTTGTCACCTCTCGTCACTACACCGTGGGCATCGCCACAGAAGCCCAGGATGCCTGGATCTTCTGACTGAAGACAGAGAAGAAACACAGAAGCCTTGACTTTTATGGGGAACTTTACGATGCTAAGCTGATGGCAGTTAATTTGAAAATATTTCAAACCGCGTCACGAAACACAGCAGGTCTGTGAGCCACGTGTGACACATGGCACTGGCTCTGTCCTCCAAAAGAAGATCCAGCTTAACTCACGTGATCAATATCAAAAAAAAACTAAGTGAAACTCAAAACAAAAAGAAAAAACCAAAAGTACATACCCAAATTCTCAACATACTCCTGTAAACACCACGAGGATGTAGTCACAAATGTCCAGACTATGGGAAATACTACAGAACAAATAACCTGTTTTTCCCCAACAAGTAAACCGCAAGGGAAAGGAGTGGGAAGGGTGGAAGGGGAGAGAAGGGAAACTAAAATGAAGAGACACTGAGAAGACAAAACAAAACAAAGAAATCACAAACGCACTGACCACCCTTGGATCATA
>NW_011418179.1:0-616 GCF_000754665.1 Bison bison bison | reverse complement strand
GCTAGACGGCAGACTATTACGATGATCTTACAAAGAATAACAGGAAGTTGGCCATCACTGGATCCCAGGGAGAGACTTATATGACAAGCGATAGTCTGCATCTTTCTCAGTAGCATCTAGTCTGTGAACAGCCACTATATGCACCTAACACCTATTGAAGCCACAGCAAGAAGTATAATAATTAAATGTGGAGACCTAACATGCTATGTAATGTTCATAGACATACGTGTAAACAAGGATATCACCTTTTAAGTAAAGCCAAGTAAAACTCACTCACTGCTATTCATTTCATTTCCTTTATATAATTTCCAATGCAGTCACAAACATAGGAAAAGAAAAAATATGCAACCAAATAAGATTTATAACATTTAACTTAAAAAAAAAAGTGTCTAAGGAAAGGTTCTCATTTAGTATCTTTCTTTTTTCCATTCTCCTTAATTAAAAATATTAAAGACCAAGTAGGGTACCAAGTGAAAGACTCAGTAAAAAGAAAGTCTTTGACTTGAGCAGCAATTTAGAGTACCTGTTTCAGAAAGCATCAGTCTGGGGACACAAAAGCCCAAACAATCCAGTCTTAACACACTCCTTACCGTTCTTCCACTTTCAGCTCCTGGAA
>NW_011418178.1:0-624 GCF_000754665.1 Bison bison bison | reverse complement strand
TCCCTGCCTGGTGGCCTGAGCAGTAAAGACAGATGATTAAGCATCCTTGCTTTCTCTCATCTGGCTCCTGTCTGACTCTCCAAAAGCAAGAGACAACTCTGCCCAAGAGCAGGCCAGGAGGATCTGTGTCATTTAGGGAAATGGACAAGGAAGACATCAAAGGGGAATGGCAGGAGGGTGATTAGGAGCCACAGGGAGCAAACAGCATGTGGCTGTTCCCTTGGGTTTCTCTGTTGTTTGCAAAGCCCGTCATGTTAAGACACTCTGCCCATCGTGGGGACTGTGGAAAAGAAAAGCAGCATTTTTAGCATTCGACATCCTAGTCCTTGTATTAACATTAACTGGGAGATAAAATTCGCTTTCTCCTCTCCCCTTTCAGTGTCCACTTATGTAATAAAACCTTTTTTGATCACAAAATCTTTTAACCAGAAGCTTCAACCATCCAGAACAAAAAAAATGTGGACTTGATTTTGTAGCAGAGGTTTAGGCCCTCATTTTGAGCCTCTTTATTTACATTTTACTTTCAACCCTTAAGAGCATATTTTAACTAGCATTTATTGGATCCCTACTTTGTGCTGGCCCTAGACTAGCTGTTAGAGACTGATCAATGGTTCCAACATCATC
>NW_011418177.1:0-513 GCF_000754665.1 Bison bison bison | reverse complement strand
ACTTTTTTCTCTACCTTCTCTAACTTTATTTCTGGAAAAAACATTCTGTCTAATATCTTTAGTTCTAGTTTTTGCTTCTCATAATCATTCTCCTTGTATTGTCAGGATTCTTCGGCAGAACATTCAAAAGCTCGCGACTGAGCTGCATCTGGCTGTTTTAAGAATAAAAAAGGGGGAGATGCCGGGAGCCGGCATATTGCATATTGAGTGCATATTGCATATTGAGTGCAGCACTTTTCAGGATCTGGAATAGCTCAACTGGAATTCTATCACTGCCGGTAGCCAGCGTGAGGAACTCCACCCATGACAAAGGTCATGAGGAAGGAGGCTTGGCATACGCAAAGGCGGGATCAAGCCTCAGGAGTCTCCCTGGAAATTCTCGAGCAATCTACCCCCAAAACCAGAGTCTGCCTACTTTCTGCTTTGTGCTTTCACCTACACCTCTGACTTTACGGGGGGCTGTCCCCCACTACCTCTCTGAAAAAAGTTAGCTTACAGCTCCAGTTAATAATT
>NW_011418176.1:0-724 GCF_000754665.1 Bison bison bison | reverse complement strand
GTTCTTTTTTAAAAGTTTATTGTGTTGAAGAGGCAGGTCAGGTGATCTGGTATTCCCATCTCTTGAGAAATTTGTATGCAGGTCAGGAAGCAACAGTTAGAACTGGACATGGAACAACAGACTGGTTCCAAATAGGAAAAGGAGTACATCAAGGCTGTATATTGTCACCCTGTTTATTTAACTTCTATGCAGAGAACATCATGAGAAACGCTGGACTGGAAGAAGCACAAGCTGGAATCAAGATTGCTGGGAGAAATATCAATAACCTCAGATATGCAGATGACACCACCCTTATGGCAGAAAGTGAAGAGGAACTAAAAAGCCTCTTGATGAAAGTGAAAGTGGAGAGGGAAAAGTGGGCTTAAAGCTCAACATTCAGAAAATGAAGATCATGGCATCCGGTCCCATCACTTCATGGGAAATACATGGGGAAACAGTGGAAACAGTGTCAGACTTTATTTTGGGGGGCTCCAAAATCACTGCAGATGGTGACTGCAGCCATGAAATTAAAAGACGCTTACTCCTTGGAAGGAAAGTTATGACCAACCTAGGTAGCATATTCAAAAGCAGAGACATTACTTTGCCAACAAAGGTCCGTCTAGTCAAGGCTATGGTTTTTCCAGTGGTCATGTATGAATGTGAGAGTTGGACTGTGAAGAAAGCTGAGCGCCGAAGAATTGATGCTTTTGAACTGTGGTGTTGGAGAAGACTCTTGAGAGTCCCT
>NW_011418175.1:0-565 GCF_000754665.1 Bison bison bison | reverse complement strand
AAATAGATGGGGAAACAGTGTCAGACTTTATTTTTTTGGGCTCCAAAATGACTGCAGATGGTGATTGCAGCCATGAAATTAAAAGACGCTTACTCCTTGGAAGGGAAGTTATGACCAACCTAGGGAGCATATTAAAAAGCAGAGACATTACTTTGCCAACAAAGGTTCATCTAGTCAAGGTTATGGTTTTTCCAGTAGTCATGTATGGATGTGAGAGTTGGACTGTGAAGAAAGCTGAGCACAGAAGAATTGATGCTTTTGAACTGTGGTGTTGGAGAAGACTCTTGAAAGTCCCTTGGACTACAAGGAGATCCAACCAGTCCATCCTAAAGGAAATCAGTCCTGGGTGTTCATTGGAAGAACTGATGTTGCAGCTGAAACTCCAAAATTTTGGCCACCTGATGCAAAGAGCTGACTCATTTGAAAAGACCCTGATGTTGGGAACGATTGAAGGCAGGAGGAGAAGGGGATGACAGAGGATGAGATGGTTAGATGGCATCACCAACTCAATGGACATAAGTTTGGGTAAACTCCGGTAGTTGGTGATGGACAGGGAGGCCTGGCA
>NW_011418174.1:0-507 GCF_000754665.1 Bison bison bison | reverse complement strand
TAGTTCTGGCAATCTTGATTCCAGCTTGTGCTTCCTCCAGCCCAGCGTTTCTCATGATGTACTCTGCATAGAAGTTAATAAGCAGGGTGACAATATACAGCCTTGACGTACTCCTTTTCCTATTTGGAACCAGTCTGTTGTTCCATGTCCAGTTCTAACTGTTGCTTCCTGACCTGCATATAGGTTTCTCAAGAGGCAGGTCAGGTGTTCTGGTATTCCCATCTCTTTCAGAATTTTCCACAGTTTATTGTGATCCACACAGTTAAGGCTTTGGCATAGTCTAGAAAGCAGAAGTAGATGTTTTTCTGGAACTCTCTTGCTTTTTACATGATCCAGTGGATGTTGGCAATTTGATCTCTGGTTCCTCTGCCTTTTCTAAAACCAGCTTGATCATCTGGAAGTTCATGGTTCATGTATTGCTGAAGCCTGGCTTGGAGAATTTTGAGCATTACTTTACTAGCGTGTGAGATGAGTGCAATTGTGTGGTAGTTTGAGCATTCTTTGGCA
>NW_011418173.1:0-509 GCF_000754665.1 Bison bison bison | reverse complement strand
GGAATCACGCAGCTCAGCATGCAATAATCAAGAAGCTGAGCAGGCAGGAATCACGCAGCTCAGCAGGCAATAAATATGGAGCTGAGCAAGCAGGAATCACGCAGCTCAGCAGGCAATAATCAAGAAGCTGAGCAGGCAGGAATCACGCACGCTTAGCAGGCAATAATCATGGAGCTGAGCAGACTGTAATGAAGTGGCTAAGCAGACTCTAATCACGTCACTCAGCCGGCTCCTAACCCGGTCTTGAGCAGGCACTAATCACGCAGCTGAGCAGGGACTAATCACACAGCTGATCAGGCACGAGTCACGCAGCTGAGCAGGGATTAAGCATGCAGCTGAGCAAGCGCTAATCCCTTGATTCAGCAGACCCTGATCACGTGACTGAGCAGGCCCTGATCACGTGGCTGAGCATGCACTGATCACGTGACTGAGAGGCACTGATCACGTGACTGAGAGGCACTGATCACGTGACTGAGCATGCACTGATCACGTGACTGAGAGGCACTGAT
>NW_011418172.1:0-519 GCF_000754665.1 Bison bison bison | reverse complement strand
GTAGAAGGTTTTGCATGTGGCTTGGGTAGCCCCAGGCGCTGTCATTGACCTGGCTCTGGAAATTCCAACCACGGGTTCCTGCTCCGCAATCCAAACAATACACTCCTGTGTCCCCCAGAACCGGCAATAACTGGGAGCTCTCCCTGACTATCCAAAGGATATGCAGGGGTGCCAAGTGGCTGGATAATTTTCTTCATGGGACAGGGAGCCTGTTTCTGTCCTGATGCTAGGGGAGTAGAGAAAAAACCCCAAATTTGCTACAGTTGATCTTCACTGTTCAGGGAGACCAGAGCCTTAGGGTGCAGAGCTCACTCTTTGTCTCTCTATCTTTGCTTCCGGCATAGCACTGTTTTGGGCAATCCTTCTGTATGTGTACCAGGGGCTGATGTCTGTGTGTCTCTGTCTCTCTAAGTAGTGTTGTTGCCGTCTGCCACTCTCTGGACAGCAGCTCTCAGAAAAGACGCTTATCCTTTGCAAGCCCTTTGCGTCCTGAGTGAGTTGCAGCAATGGGAGATTAGA
>NW_011418171.1:0-717 GCF_000754665.1 Bison bison bison | reverse complement strand
ACTTACATCCACACAAAAAACTTATACACAAACGCTCGTAGCTGCTTTATCCACCACAGCCAAAAAAAAAAAAAAGGAAATAGCCTAAGTGTTTATCAATTAATGAATGTATAAGCCAAACCTGGTATGGGGCCTGAGGATGGAGGAGACTGGGGTGTGACTCCTTAATGCACACAGGGTTTGCCGTTGGGTAGTGAAAATATTCCAGAACTAGATAATGGTGATGGTTGCACAATATTGTTAATCTACAGATGATCACTAATGTCAGTTGTATGTTATGCATAATTTACCACAATAAATAAATTTAAATAAGTGATAAGTCTGTGTATGAATGAGCCTAAAACATTTTCAGCTCTGGATAATTAATAAAAGCTACACAAACTTTAGCAGAGAAAATGCTAATCTTTAATAATTTAGAAGTAGATTGATCTGCATCAGAGGATCATAGTAATGAAGAATAAGTTTTCTAGAAACTAATTTCATATATTACAATTTACTATATGGTACACACATAAAAGTGGGCTGGAAGAAGCACAAGCTGGAATCAAGATTGTGGGAGAAATATCAATAACCTCAGATATACAGATGACACCACCCTTATGGCAGAAAGTGAAGAGGAACTAAAAAAGCCTCTTAATGAAAGTGAAAGAGGAGAGTGAAAAAGTTGGCTTAAACCTCAACATTCAGAAAACGAAGATCATGGCATCTGGTCCCATC
>NW_011418170.1:0-536 GCF_000754665.1 Bison bison bison | reverse complement strand
CGCGCCGCCGCCACCGCGCGGAGGCCGAGGAGGGGGAGGGAGAGGGCGGCGGAGCCCCCGTCTCCCTCCACCCCGCACCCGCCCCCCCCACCGCGACGCCCGCCCGCCCCGGGGGGACTCCACCACGGCCAAGGCCACACCGCGGACGGCCGACGCGCGCCCTCGGCGTCCGGCCATCACACCCGCCCCAGAGGGCGGGGATGCCGGCCGGCGAGGACACGGCGACCGGCCCGCGGCGGGCAAGACCGGGGACCCGACCCGCGCTCGGGCGAGCGCACCGGACGGGGGGCCGCGGCGGGGCGGGGAGGGGGGAGATCGCGGGAGTCCCCCTCGTCCAGCACGCGACGGCGGCGACGGACAGGCGGCGGCGAGACGGGCAACGGATCGGGACCGCGGCGGGCCCGGAAGCGAGACACACCAGGGCGCGGCCCCGGGAGGCAGCAGACGGCGAGCGGACTGAGGCGGACGGACAGACGGAGAGGGGCACCGACGGGGTGCGGCCACGCGAGGCCAACGCCACGGAACAGGGGCGGTGT
>NW_011418169.1:0-631 GCF_000754665.1 Bison bison bison | reverse complement strand
AGACCTCTTCAACACGTCTCGACGCCAGATTCCCCTACCATGACTCGAGAGCAATGACGCGCTCCCCCTCGCCTATCGCATCGGAGACCCGACTTCGCCGGCGCCCCACGAGAGGCTCACTGACCTCGCCGTCGTACCTCGTGAGAAACCGCACCGTGGGGCCGCCGCTCGAGAACCACCCGAGACTCCCCCGTCATCGCTTAGATGAGGGCCTTCGTCTCCTGCATGGCCTCGAGGCCAGCCTCCCGACCTCTCTCCAAACGCCTCAGGAGGCTTGACTCCCTTTAGTCCACCCAGTGAGCTCCAAGAGATACCCGTCGCGACTCGAGTGCAGAGCGGGGTTCTTTGCTTCCACTCGAGATGAATGCCTGTCTTCCCGGGTGCATCTGGAATGCAACCCCGAAATCCCGGTCGCCCCTGGAGAGGAACATTGGCTTCTGGACACAAGCCTAGATGAGGTCTATTGGCCCTGCAGTCACTCGAGAGCAATCCCCAGCTTTCCTTCGCAACTCGAATGGAAGATTGGACTTCCCTGGGCCAACACAAGAGGCATCCCGAATTCCCCGTCGTAACTCGAGAATCCCGCCGCAACTCGAGAAAAACCACGTGGTTCCCCCGTCATCGCAAGATG
>NW_011418168.1:0-507 GCF_000754665.1 Bison bison bison | reverse complement strand
TCTCTTTTTAGTGTTTGGTGATATAGACATATTTTCCAATAAGCCTCAAAATACATTTCATGCATCAAAAACTTACTAAGGTTTTAATAAATGCTTATGAAATATATATGTGAAATATCAAATACCATACTAGGAAAGTCTGGGGTTAAATAAAATTAAATAGGTTTATGTACTGCAGGACTTCTTAGACACTTTAATAGTGTAACAGCTTGTGTGTGTCCTACACAATAGCTCAGCTGGGTCCTACTCACTCCTCCGTCCAGGGAATTTTCCAGCAAGAATACTGGAATGGGTTGCCATTTCCTACTCCAGGGGATCTTCTTGACCCAAGGATCAAACCTATGTTTCCTGAATTGGCAAGCAGATTCTTTACCACTCTGAGATTTAGTAATAGTAAAATAAAGTATGCTATAATTTCCAAAGTGATTTAATAAAAAAAATCTACTGAGAAAAAAAGAGCACACTTCATGAACTTTGAAAGGCTGGCGGAAATGCACATTGATAGGT
>NW_011418167.1:0-908 GCF_000754665.1 Bison bison bison | reverse complement strand
CAGATTGGACTAGGGCTTACCCTAGTGACTTCGTTGAGTTTAACTACCTTGTTAAGAATATAATCTACAAATATAGTCACATTCCAAAGTGTAGGGGGTTAGGACTTCTACAGATAATTTTTTAAATGAATTAATTTATTTGATGGCACCAATTGTTAGTTGTGGCATGTGGGTCTTTGGACTTCCTGGCAGCACGTGGGATCTAGTTCCCTGACCAGGGACCGAAGCCCAGCCCCCTGCACTGGGAGTGGAGAGCTTTAGCCACTGGATCATTGGGAAAGTCCCCTCAACATATGGATTTTGTAGGACACAATGAAGCCCAAAACAGGGTTGATGGTAGGGTGATGTGCCTGGCTACACATTGTGGTGTAGCTTCACGTTGCACCCTACTGCTCCTTAGAAATATCTGAGACGCTTAGTAACGTTGACTCCCTGGTCCCCATTCCTGGAGATACTTATTCTGTGGGTATGGAGTAAGATCGGCAAAATCAACCAGAACTTTTCAAAATCAATCAGTACTTTTCAAAACTCTCTAGTACTCACTGTTTAATATGGACACCTTAAGCAGCCTGGGCAACACCTGGAGTTTGTGAGAAACTCAAGACTCTCAGGCCCCACTCACGACTGTTGGACGAGAATATGTTTTTACACAAGACACGTAGGGAAATCCTTAGATTCACTGAGGGTTACAAAGCACAGCCCAGGAGATTTGCAAGTGTGGCCCAAACTGAGAAGTTTGGGTCCAGATCTCTGAGCTTTGCTTATACCCTAACTTCCTTTAGTATGAAGGACATCCAGAAGCCCCAGGACAGAGTGTGGAGGTCCTAGAATCTCTGAAGAGTGGTGGGGAGGATGAAGCTCCCTGCTCAAGCTACAACATCTGATTGGTTTATTGAATTACCAATAAC
>NW_011418166.1:0-619 GCF_000754665.1 Bison bison bison | reverse complement strand
TACAATGGAGAAAAGACAATCGTCTTTAACAAGTGGTGCGTAGGAAAACTGGTCAACCACTTGACAAAAGAATAGAAACTAGAACTACTTTACTAACACCATACAACAAAAATAAAACTCAAAAATGGATTAATGATCTAAACGTTAAGACCAGAAACTATAAAACTCCTAGAGGAGAACATAGGCAAAACACTCTCCGACATACATCACAGCAGGATCCTCTATGACCCACCTCCCAGAATATTGGAAATAAGAGCAAAAATAAACAAATGGGACCTAATTAAACTTAAAAACTTCTGCACAACAAAGGAAACTATAAGCAAGGTGAAAAGACAGCCTTCAGAATGGGAGAAAATAATAGCAAATGAAGCAACTGACAAACAACTAATCTCAAAAACATACAAGCAACTCCTACAGCTCAATTCCAGAAAAATAAACGACCCAATCAAAAAATGGGCCAAAGAACTAAACAGACATTTCTCCAAAGAAGACATACAGATGGCTAACAAACACATGAAAAGATGCCCAACATCACTCATTATTAGAGAAATGCAAATCAAAACCACAATGAGGTACCATTTCACGCCAGTCAGAATGGCTGTTATCCAAAAGTCTACAA
>NW_011418165.1:0-792 GCF_000754665.1 Bison bison bison | reverse complement strand
TCGAGAGCAGAGCGGGGTTCTTTGCTTCCACTCGAGATGAATGCCTGTCTCCCCGGGTGCGTCTGGAATGCAACCCCGAGATCCCGGTCGCCCCTGGAGAGGAACATTGGCTTCTGGACACAAGCCTAGATGAGGTCTATTGGCCCTGCAGTCACTCGAGAGCAATCCCCAGCTTTCCTTCGCAACTCGAATGGAAGATTGGACTTCCCTGGGCCAACACAAGAGGCATCCCGAATTCCCCGTCGTAACTCGAGAATCCCGCCGCAACTCGAGAAAACCACGTGGTTCCCCCGTATCGCAAGACTGAAGCCCTTTCCCGCTACAGCGTCTCAGGAGAAGTCCCACGTTAGGAATTGGAGGTCGAAACGGTACTTGGCACCCTTGATGCGCCCCCACAAAGTTCCCCGGCATCCCGGTCTCCCTGGAGAGGAACACCGAGGTTTTCCGGCAGCACTTCCTCTGAGTCCCTTCTACCCTCCTGATCTCCACAGGAGGGTCGACTACCCTGCTTTGTCTGGAAGGGGTTCCCGACCTTCCGGTCGCACCTCAGGATGAGGCCGGTCTCACGACGACATTCCAGACGTGGCCTCGTGGGTGCTTCCACATTGCGAAGCACCCCGATTTCCCGGTGCCCTCTTGGTAAGAACCCGATGCCCGGACACCTCTCCGAACTCCACCCTGTGAATGAAGTCAACACGAAGGGGCAGTGACTCGCCCGTGCATCGTCCGGAAAAGACCCCCAGGTTCCAAATACCGCTCGACAAGTGGCCTCTCTCCCCGGGGACACCTCGA
>NW_011418164.1:0-548 GCF_000754665.1 Bison bison bison | reverse complement strand
TTCTAGCCACCTTTGGGATGCCAATGACCACCCACCCTTACCAGGCGCAGAGGAGAGAAAACACTTACCACAGGAGGTCCGGGTAAGGAACAAGGAACTAACAAGCTCCCACCAACCAGGATTCTGCAGAGGTCAACAAGAGGTCAGCAAGAGATGGGAGACTGCAGTCCAGAGGTCCTAGCAACTTCCAGCGAGCAGCAAAGACCCAGCATAGTCAAAACGAATTCAATGTTACCCAAAACAAATAAATCAACGGACAGAAGTTCTTGGAACACATGACTGAGGTTAGGGGTGAGGCAGTACATGTATGTGCCAGGATACTCTTAAAGTATACTCTTAACGTAGATGAGGAGAACAAGGTAGGAGGAAAACTTACTGTTTGGTTCAGGTCGCTTCTGAGCCTTTTGGGGAACCGACCTGAAAGCCAGAGTCTAGCCGAAATACACAGGCTTTGAACATCGCTGAAGACCAACATTTCCTAAGGAAAAAACGCCATTGCTTAGCTCAAGGTTTCGTCTGGGAAACTTCTTACACATCAGGAGATGGCT
>NW_011418163.1:0-688 GCF_000754665.1 Bison bison bison | reverse complement strand
GAGAAGTCAGGGAAACTGGGAGTGGGGGGGGGGCCTCACGGGACTCCACGGGGTTTGGTGCATTGGAAGAGGGCCTCATCTCCAGTTGAGGCAGGAACCTCAGGGTTCCTGGGATTTCAGACTCCGAACGCAGGGTCCCTGCAGACGGGGGACAGGAGAGTCAGGCCTCGTCTTGGGTTGAGGCATGGAACTCCGCTTGCCTCTCGAGGTGTCCCCGGGGAGAGAGGCCACTTGTCGAGCGGTATTTGGAACCTGGGGGTCTTTTCCGGACGATGCACGGGCGAGTCACTGCCCCTTCGTGTTGACTTCATTCACAGGGTGGAGTTCGGAGAGGTGTCCGGGCATCGGGTTCTTACCAAGAGGGGACAGGGAAGTCGGGGTGCTTCGCAATGTTGAAGCACCCACGAGGCCACGTCTGGAATGTCGTCGTGAGACCGGCCTCATCCTGAGGTGCGACCGGAAGGTCGGGAACCCCTTCCAGACAAAGCAGGGGAGTCGACCCTCCTGTGGAGATCAGGAGGGTAGAAGGGGCTCAGAGGAAGTGGTGCCGGAAAACCTCGGTGTTCCTCTCCAGGGAGACCGGGATGCCGGGGAACTTTGTGGGGGCGCATCAAGGGTGCCAAGTACCGTTTCGACCTCCAATTCCTAACGTGGGACTTCTCCTGAGACGCTGTAGCGGGAAAGGGCT
>NW_011418162.1:0-501 GCF_000754665.1 Bison bison bison | reverse complement strand
GATCTAGGGAATCAGAATCTGCAGTTTATCAAAGTCCCAGGGGATTCATTTGCACATCAGGTCTGAGAGGTAGTGGTTAGGGGACTGCCTAAGGCTCAGTGCAGCTGGAAATTAGAAGGGAACTATGTGGTTGGAGCAAGGGGAAAGGTTAGGAAGGCCTCTGAAGTTAAGGCAAAGGCTGGAACTTTTACCCTGACACCAAAGGAGAACTGCTGACAATGTTGAGCAGGGAGCAAGGTGATCAGATCTGACTGTGAGGCCATAACTCTACTGCAAGGGGAGAGTGGATTGAGGTTGGGGATGAGGGAGCTCCGAAAACCAGTCAGGCTTTTGTTCCTTAGAAGCTACAAGGGGCAGCAGCTGGGCGTGGATTCTGGAGCCCAACAGCCCTTCCTATATTGTATTTTCATTATATTTTTCAACCCCCTGCCTGGCTTCTTACAGAGTGGTCTTGACTCGAGACACAGCTATTTGACTTTTCTGAACCTCTTTCCTCATCTC
>NW_011418161.1:0-735 GCF_000754665.1 Bison bison bison | reverse complement strand
CCTGGCGCCGATCAGGAGAAGGAGGAGGTGAGGCCCACCCGGTGCCAGATGCTCTCCCTCTTGGAGGACCCGTTGGTCACCTAAGCAGACAGACCCAGCCTGGAACCAGCATTCCAGCTCACACCCATGCGGGACCCCAGTGCCAACAGGAAGAGCAGGCAGGACCCAGGGCTGCCAAGAATGCACCGGTCATTAGGACTGACAGCCATCCCTAGTGTGCCTTGAACACATTTGTGGAGAACACAACCTCTCCCACAGAGCAGCCCTGGCATCAGAGACCCTCCGAGTGGTGGTATTATCCTTGGAGCTGAGGAAGCCGAGGGCACAGGGGGAAGTTGACCAGGCCCCTGTGGTGGTCAGAAGTCCGGCCCAGGCCTCCCATTGGGGCTCCGCAGCTTCCTGGCCCGGCGGTGCTCGTGAGCCGTCCTCTGTGTCCCTGCCACGCACACACGCTCCCCACAGCTCCTGCTGGACCATGAGCCGGGGAGGGGTGCACACACAGGATGCCGTGGGGGCGCCCCCACCACCCTTGGGCCTGAGACTCGGCACCCCTAATTCCCTGATGGCAGTGACGGGGCCCTCTGGGGTGGGCGGCAGCTGTGGGGTCAGGGTGGGCTGGGGAGGTGTGCTGCCCAGGAGCCCTCTGGAGGCAGCTAGGGACCCCAGGCTCGGCCTCACTGAGGCCAACCTTCGAACAACCTAGGTGGCTGCCCTTCAGCAGAGACGGGTGACCGT
>NW_011418160.1:0-613 GCF_000754665.1 Bison bison bison | reverse complement strand
CCCTTCCAGACAAAGCAGGGGAGTCGACCCTCCTGTCGAGATCAGGAGGGTAGAAGGGGCTCAGAGGAAGTGGTGCCGGAAAACCTCGGTGTTCCTCTCCAGGGAGACCGGGATGCCGGGGAACTTTGTGGGGGCGCATCAAGGGTGCCAAGTACCGTTTCGACCTCCAATTCCTAACGTGGGACTTCTCCTGAGACGCTGTAGCGGGACAGGGCTTCATCTTGCGATGACGGGGGAACCACGTGGTTTTTCTCGAGTTGCGGCGGGATTCTCGAGTTACGACGGGGAATTCGGGATGCCTCTTGTGTTGGCCCAGGGAAGTCCAATCTTCCATTCGAGTTGCGAAGGCAAGCTGGGGATTGCTCTCGACTGACTGCAGGGCCAATAGACCTCATGTAGGCTTGGGTCCAGAAGACCAATGTTCCTCTCCAGGGGCGACCGGGATCTCGGGGTTGCATTCCAGACGCACCCGGGGAGACAGGCATTCATCTCGAGTGGAAGCAAAGAACCCCGCTCTGCTCTCGAGTCGCGACGGGTATCTCTTGGAGCTCACTGGGTGGACTAAAGGGAGTCAAGCCTCCTGAGGCGTTTGGAGAGAGGTCGCGAGGCTGGC
>NW_011418159.1:0-573 GCF_000754665.1 Bison bison bison | reverse complement strand
GCCCCCTGCCATGCTCCCGGTGCCTTCCCAGCCGCAGTCGGGGATCCCCCGGAGCCACAACTCGGGACCGCCCCCCATCCCCGCCGCGACCCGGTTCCCGACCCGCGCCGCCCGGCTTCGCCCCGCCCCGGGCGCGCTCCCGGTGCGCTGCCCACCTTCACCACGGGGCTCCCGGTGAGCCCCGCCCCCACGCCCGGTTCCAGGAGAGCCTCTGGGACCTCGCTCCCGCCGCCCGGTGAAACGGGAGGACAATCCATCCAGCCCACAGAGGCAATCCAAGCTGTCTAGAATTCAGGGATCAAACGAGGGCTACGGAAAGGAAAGATGACCTGACCTAGGAGGGCCATGATATTCTCTAGAACCGGACAAAGTTGGTTTGCAAGGAAACTTGATTCCTTGGAACCCGGAAAGCTGGTTCTTTTCATATGCAATTCCAAACCAGGAGCTCCTTCCCAAAGCCTGCCTGGCCGCCAGCCCCACCCCCCAACTCCCCCAGAAAAAACGGCTCAAAGAAATCTTTTCCATCTCAGGCGGAAAACTGGGAAGATGTCTTGTCTTGTCTGGTCTGGATTG
>NW_011418158.1:0-636 GCF_000754665.1 Bison bison bison | reverse complement strand
ATGTAGACTGCTATCTTCGGAAAATTCCCATTATGAGATCATATAACCTGATCTCTGGGATTTCACTTTCTTGGTGAGTACTTCTCCACTTATGAAAAAGGAAGATAGCACTAGTTTAGAAGGTACATCTTTGTATTAGGACTTTTCTATCAATTTCCCAACTCTACCAATTGTTCTAGGTAACTTCCTGACAGTAGGAAATATGGACAACTATATAGTATCACCTCCTGCCATACTAGAGGCACTACAGTAAGTGTAAAGACAGATAACACACAAAAGTACATTTACAGCTCATGATTCTTTGCTAATTTCTTTCAGTTGATGTATCCATAGGTGTGAGTGGGGTATTAAAGTCCCCCATTATAATTGTGGTACTGTTAATTCCCCCTTTCCTACTTCCTTGCATTTGCCTTGCATCTTGAGGTGCTCCTAAATGGCACAATGGACTAGTTACACCTAATTGTTATATATAGGCATTACACTCATTAGTAATGGAATCATGTTTTTTCCAGTGCAGTCCTGAGCCCACATCTTGGTCCCTGCACAAAAGCAGGCTGTATCCTTCCCATGTTCAAGCCCTGAGAAACATCCCTGAGCCCACATCTCGGTCACTGCACTGAACTAGGCTGGGTCCAG
>NW_011418157.1:0-657 GCF_000754665.1 Bison bison bison | reverse complement strand
GTGGCGTTCAGCACCCGAGATTGAGCAATAACAGGTCTGTGATGCCCCTTAGATGTCCGGGGCTGCACGCGCGCTACACTGACTGGCTCAGCGTGTGCCTACCCTACGCCGGCAGGCGCGGGTAACCCGTTGAACCCCATTCGTGATGGGGATCGGGGATTGCAATTATTCCCCATGAACGAGGAATTCCCAGTAAGTGCGGGTCATAAGCTTGCGTTGATTAAGTCCCTGCCCTTTGTACACACCGCCCGTCGCTACTACCGATTGGATGGTTTAGTGGGGCCCTCGGATCGGCCCCGCCGGGGTCGGCCCACGGCCCTGGCGGAGCGCTGAGAAGACGGTCGAACTTGACTATCTAGAGGAAGTAAAAGTCGTAACAAGGTTTCCGTAGGTGAACCTGCGGAAGGATCATTAACGCGGTCGGTTCCGAGAGCGGCGCGGGGGCCCCGCCCCGCCCCGCGCCCGGCTCGCGAGCCTCTCCTCCGCCCGTGCGGCGCGGGATGGGACCCGGGAGGAGGGGAGAGGGGGGGAGAGCGAGACGCGTCCGGAGGGCGCCCCGCCCCCCCCCACGGGCGGTCGGGGCCGGTTGGGGGCTACTCCCCGGTGTGTCTGGGGGCGAGGAGCCGCGCGAGAGAGGTGGGGGGCGGCGTGGCAGAG
>NW_011418156.1:0-711 GCF_000754665.1 Bison bison bison | reverse complement strand
GCAGAAAATATTGTATGTATACTTTCGTGTCAGATGTACAGAGAATTCCACATTTCAAGTTGGAAAAATTGTCCCCAGATTTGTATATGTGACTAATAGAGAATTTTATATTTCACATTCTGGAATATACATCTAGATTTTCAAATGTGAAACTGAGAATTTCATCTTTTATGAAGGACTATGTCATTTCAGATGTCTGTACTTGAAACAGATAATACCTTCATCAAGAGGCACCTTAATTCCTATTATTCTTCTGTCATTTGGGTGTTGTCATCTGGATAACTAAGTTATCATATCGCCCACATAAATTTTGTGTCTAGCTTGAGATTCATCTAGGATTTATTTTTTCATGATGTCCTCTGTACAGAAGTCAAATAACCAGGGCAACACTAGATAGCTTTGACTTATTCCTTTCCCGATTTTGAATCACTTCATCATCCCGTGTCCAGGTCTAACTGTTGCAAATTTAATAGCGTACACATTTCCCAGGAGACAGGTAAGGAATTCTGATGTTCTTTTCTCTAAGAATTTTCCAAAATTACTTTTCTTTTTCAATGGTTTGTGTGTGATTCACAGTGTCCAAGTCATTAGCAGAAACAATTAAGCAGATATAGATGATTGTATAGTCTATACATCAATTTATGTGTACCTGTTATGACTGAATCACTAACTACACATTTCTGTGTTTTTTGTTTGTTTATTTTTTGGTCA
>NW_011418155.1:0-524 GCF_000754665.1 Bison bison bison | reverse complement strand
CAGTTACACGGGACTCTGACATTCCCTGAGGTCAAAGTTTTCTTGTATTGGAAGCAGTTGGGGTTTGCAAGGGCTGCCTTGTCTTGAGACCATTTGAAATAAGAACTCAGAACTTGAGCACTATTATCAAAAATCACAAGGCTCACACTGACACAGTACATCAATCCAGACAGACAAGACAAGCATCTTCAGTTTCCGCCTGAGATGGAAAAGTTTCTTTGAGCCGTTTTTTCTGGGGAGTGGGGGTGGGGCTGGCGGCCAGGCAGGCTTTGGGAAGGAGCTCCTGGTTTGGAATTGCATATGAAAAGAACCAGCTTTCCGGGTTCCAAGGAATCAAGTTTCCTTGCAAACCAACTTTGTCCGGTTCTAGAGAATATCATGGCCCTCCTAGGTCAGGTCATCTTTCCTTTCCGTAGCCCTCGTTTGATCCCTGAATTCTAGACAGCTTGGATTGCCTCTGTGGGCTGGATGGATTGTCCTCCCGTTTCACCGGGCGGCGGGAGCGAGGTCCCAGAGGCTCTCCT
>NW_011418154.1:0-770 GCF_000754665.1 Bison bison bison | reverse complement strand
AGAAGCTAGACAACTTTCAGCACTGTCACCTTGTCGCCTGGGCTGCCTCTCCTCCGGCTGTTTAGAGGTGAACAGATCCTGCATCTCAAAGTCTCTCTCTAGGTCTGTGTCCTCAGTACTGAACAGGTAAGCACAGAGCTGTAGCAAATTGATAGGGACTGGCTACACCAGAATGCTCTAACATCTGCTCCTAGGACCTGTGGCTGGATTTGAAGAGAGAATTTGGTCCTGCCTCATAATAAACCATTCATGTGGCTCAAAACCCTTTCTTCCAGAAAGCAGGATGTGAAGTGGGAGTGAGAGTATGGAAGGAGGCAGAAATTTCTTACTTTTATGATTCTTTTTTTTTAATAAGTTATATTGGAGTATAGTTACTTCACAACGTTGTATTCATTTCTCCTGTACAGGAAAGTGAATCAACCATACCTATACATGTATCCCCTCCCTTTTGGACTTCCTTCCCACTCAGGTCATCACAGTGCATTAAGTAGTTTCCTGTCCTATAGAGTAGGTTCTCATTAGTTATCTATTTTATATATAGTGTATGGGCTTCCCAAGTAGCACAGTGGCAAAGAACCTGCCTGACAATTCAGGAGATACAGGTTTGATCCCGGGGGCAGGAAGATCTCCTGGAGTAGGAAATGAGAACCCACTCCACTATTCTTGCCTGGAGAATCCCATGGACAGAGGAGCCTGGCGGGCTACAGTCCATGGGGGTTCAGAGATGGACACTACTGAGCATGCGCCTGCACGCGTGCATCAGTAATGTA
>NW_011418153.1:0-505 GCF_000754665.1 Bison bison bison | reverse complement strand
GAAGGAAATGGCAACCCACTCCAGTGTTCTTGCCTGGAGAATCCCGGGGATGGGGGAGCCTGGTGGGCTGCCGTCTATGGGATCCCACAGAGTCGGACACGACTGAATCGACTTAGTAGCAGCAGCATGGGATGAATGTGGCGAGACTTTATTCAACCTGTAATTAATGAGGGTCCTCTGAATCCGGAGATAAAACACCTTGCTCCTCGCTTGGAAACCTTGTTCTATGGAGGTGATGGGGGTTTTCCCCTTTGCCTAAGGTGACAGCACAGAGGTATTGTTACAGATGGATATTCTTTTTTAAAAAAAAAAAATTGGAGATTTGTTGATTTACAATCTTGTGTTAGTTTCAGGTGTACAGCAAAGTGATTCAGTTACACATATATTCAATCTTTTCCAGATTCTTTTCCCATATAGGCTATTATAGAATATTGAGTAGAGTTCCCTTTGTTATATAGGAGGTCCTGTTCAGTTATCTATTTTCTATATTGGTTGTGTGTGTATG
>NW_011418152.1:0-556 GCF_000754665.1 Bison bison bison | reverse complement strand
GATGAGAGAAAAGAATGTCAAGATCTGAAGAGTTAGACTGTTTTTCTTACAAATACAGGGGAATTGTTGCCTTTAAGGCTGCAACTGACACTGGAATTTTTAGTAAGCCCTAATCAATCATAACTCTTGAAAGCAGCTATTAGGAAAGTCATACTGTGTGACATGAACTTTCCCAAAACTAGCACTGACAGCAACTCTCTCTAAGGGCACTCATTTTCTGCCTCTTTGCTTAGAAAAAAAAATTTTAAAAAAGAGAGAGAGAAAAAAAATAATGTGCATTCTTCTAAGTTCCCAAATGGAATTTTTTCCTATTAAATAATTTGAATTTATAGAATCAACATTTTACAAATAAGAATATTTGCAAACTGATTTAACACGTGCAAAATAGACACAAATAAAGACAGGCAAGCATCCACGGATTAAACATAATTAGCATGATCCTTTCCTTTAAGGAAGTCTACCCAAACTAATTTTAAATGTATGTCAATAAATGAAGCTTTATGGAATCATCTATAATAGAGTTCATTGATAAAGGATCAGTTTAAATTCTAATTTT
>NW_011418151.1:0-914 GCF_000754665.1 Bison bison bison | reverse complement strand
AGTCACTGATCACTGCCTGATAAACACGTGATCAGTGCATGATGAGCCACGTGATCAGTGCCCGATCAGACACATCAGTGCCTGCGCAGTCACCTGATTAGTGCATGCTCAGTCCCGTGATCTGTACTTGATCAGCCACGTGATCAGTGCCTGCAGAGTCACGTAATCAGGGCCTGCTGAGCTGCGTGATTCCTGTCGGCTCATCTGCTTGGCAATTGCCCGCTGAGCTGCGTGATTCCTGCCTGGTCACCTGCTTGATTATTGCCATTGACCAGCATGATTCGTCACTGCTCAGCTCCATGCTTATAGCCTGCTGATTGCGTGGTTCGTGTCTGCTCAGCTCTTTGAGTATTGCCTCCTGAGGTCCCTGTTTGGGCGCCACCTGCCGCGGACCAGCCCAAGCTGATCCAGGGTATTCCAAGGAGAGATGGCCTAGGCGACTATTTATATGCTCATCAGAGATATCAAGAATAATAGTATGAGGATAGCTCAGTAGGAAAATTCGGTGGAGAAAAGAGACTGAGTAGCTTGGATTACGCGGGAGATCAATAAAACTTCAAGACAAGAAGTTTGCATCACTTACGTAGCCTGCAGGCGCCCTCTCGAAGAGCGGAAGGTGCCTCACCCTAGACACCTTCTCGAGTGGGTCTTAGCAGCCCAGGCATAATTAGGAAGCGTGGTGGGTTCCTCGCTACAGATGGAGACTCGGCTGGAAGTTACAGGGAAGAATGACAAGGAACTTTATGAATTGGAGCTGTAAGGTAACTCTTTGACAGAGAGATCGAGATGGTGGTGGGGGACAGCCCCCAGTGAAATTAGAGGTGAGAGCACAAAGCAATAAAGTAGGCAGACTCTGGTTATTTTGTGGGGGAGATGCTCGAGAATATCCGGGTGGACTACTGAGGCTCGGTCCC
>NW_011418150.1:0-694 GCF_000754665.1 Bison bison bison | reverse complement strand
GAGTACATAAAGTAATAGTATCCCAAAACTTGAAATTTAGTACTCTTTCTACTCTCTAAAAAATCATCTGACAGTTTACAATATTATTTTAACATTTTAACCTTATAAGAACTTCTGAATAAGACATCATGGTATTTACTGGAGATTCATCTCTATTTACATTTATGTTTGCATAGCACAGTATGATCTCACAAATACTGTTTTTTCAAGTGGTATATGTATTGTTTCAGTCCTGGAAGAAATGAGTGATTTGGCCTTGGAAGTCATTACTTTCCTTCTAGGCGTTTCTAATCACTGGAGGTCAACCAAAAAGAAAAGAATAATTAGATGAAGGGAAACCCATTTTTGAATTATTGAAATCAAAAATGTATCATGACAAATATAATGATAGCTATCTTATTTTTCTACTTTCCCTTGCTAGAGTAGAACTAGTCAGAGTATGAGTCCTAATTTAATGGGATATTCATTATCAAAATTATAGTTAGGCATCAATATTGATGACATGGTAGGTAAGGTATTTTTGATCCTATTGTTTTCTTTTCAATTTAATAAATAGTGTGTTATCTTTTCCCTTTGGTTTCTCCCTCAAGCATCTATGGTAAAATTTTGCCAACGAGTTGGTTACCAGGGCAATCTTCAAATACGATTTTCTATTAGCTGTGTCAACACTAAAATTCCTAAAGACTCCCAACAT
>NW_011418149.1:0-876 GCF_000754665.1 Bison bison bison | reverse complement strand
GTGGGTCGCATCAAGGCTGCCAAGTGCCCTTTCGACCTCCAAGTTCCTAACGGGGGACTTCTCCTGAGACGCTGTAGCGGGAAAGGGCTTCATCTTGCGATGACGGGGGAGCCACGTGGTTTTCTCGAGTTACGGCGGGATTCTCGAGTTACGACGGGGAATTCAGGATGCCTCTTGTGTTGGCCCAGGCAAGTCCGATCTTCCACTCGAGTTGCGAAGGAAAGCTGGGGATTGCTCTCGAGTGACTGCAGGGCCAAGAGACCTCATCTAGGCTTGTGTCCAGAAGCCAATGTTCCTCTCCAGGGGCGACAGGGATCTCGGGATTGCATTCCAGACGCACCCGGGGAGACAGGCATTCATCTCGAGTGGAAGCAAAGAACCCCGCTCTGCTCTTGAATCACGACAAGTATCTCTTGGAGCTCACTGGGTGGACTCAAGGGAGTCAAGCCTCCTGAGGCGTTTGGAGAGAGGTCGCGAGATTGGTCTCCAGGCCATACAGGAGACGAAGGCCCTCATCTCTCGATGACGGGGGAATCTCGGGGTTGTTCTCGAGCGGCGGCCCCAGTGTGCGGTTTCTCACGAGGTACGACGGCGAGGTCAGTGAGCCTCTCGTGGGGGGCCAGGGAAGTCGGGTCTCCATGCGAGTGGCGAGGGGGAGCGCGTCACTGCTCCCGAGCCATGGTAGGGGAATCTGGCCTCGAGACGTGTTGAAGAAGGTCTCTAGAGGGGTTTCTCGGGTTGAGACAGGAAACCCTGGGTTCCCTCGACTTGTGCAGGTGACCTCAGGGGGCTTCTCATGGTGGCTCTGAGAAGCCAGGGAAACTGGAGGTGGGAGGGGCCTCTCGGGACCCCACTGGGTTTGGTGCATTGGAAGAG
>NW_011418148.1:0-537 GCF_000754665.1 Bison bison bison | reverse complement strand
ATATAATACTAATAAATCATGTTGGTATGTGTGGTTGTCACATAGGATTACACAGGAGATTTAAATTCACAGTTGTCAACGTAAAGGATTCATGCTATTTAGCTTCTTCATGAATCTATACCATGAAGGAAGTAGCTTTTCACAACATATTTCACTGAGGGAACTACAAGGATGATTAGGCTTAATACTATGTGTCAACTCATGGATTTCTAAGCATTGCTCACAATACAGATCTGATTTTCAACATCAGGGTTCTTTCAGTGTCCTTGAACAGTCATTTGTTTTTCTGTTCAGTTCAGTTCAGTCGCTCGGTCGTGTCTGACTCTTTGCGACCCCCATTGAACCACAGCACGCCAGGCCTCCCTGTCCAACACCAACTCCCAGAGTTTACCCAAACTCGTAACCATTGGGTCGCTGGTGCCATCTAACCATCTCATCCGCTGTCGTCCCCGTCTCCTCCTGTCTTCAATCTTTCCCAACATCAGGGTCTTTTCAAATGAGTCAGCTCTCCAAAAATTGGAGTTTCAGCTTCAACAT
>NW_011418147.1:0-574 GCF_000754665.1 Bison bison bison | reverse complement strand
AGGGAGAGCGCGTCATTGCTCTCGAGTCATGTGGGGAACCTGGCCTCGAGACGTGTTGAGAAGGTCTCTCGAGGTCTTTCTCGGGTTGAGGCAGGAAACCCTGGCTTCCCTCGACTTGTGCAGGTGACCTCAGGGGGCTTCTCATGGTGGCTCTGAGAAGTCAGGGAAACTGGAGGTGGCGGGGGGGGGCCGTCTCGGGACTCCACGGGGTTTGGTGCATTGGAAGAGGGCCTCATCTCCAGTTGAGGCAGGAACCTCAGGATTCCTCTGATTTCAGACTCCGATCGCAGGGTCCCTGCAGACTGGGGACAGGAGAGTCAGGCCTCGTCTTGGGTTGAGGCATGGAACTCCGCTTGCCTCTCGAGGTGTCCCCGGGGAGAGAGGCCACTTGTCGAGCGGTATTTGGATCCTGGGGGTCTTTTCCGGACGATGCACGGGCGAGTCACTGCCCCTTCGTGTTGACTTCATTCACAGGGTGGAGTTCGGAGAGGTGTCCGGGCATCGGGTTCTTACCAAGAGGGGACCGGGAAATCGGGGTGCTTCGCAATGTGGAAGCACCCACGAGGCCACGTCT
>NW_011418146.1:0-609 GCF_000754665.1 Bison bison bison | reverse complement strand
GGTCCTATCCTACAGATGCTGACCAGGTGTCTCACACTCAACCAGAGCGATTGAACTCCTCTTCCCTGAGCTTCTTCCTCCCACCTCCCTTCTCTCAGTAACAAACAAACAGACAAACAAACAAATACCTCATCTGCCACCTTTCCGAACCAAAGGCCTGAATCTGGGGCCCCCAGGGACAGGGGCAGCCCTGGAGTCCGAGGAGAGGCAGAGCAAACAGGAAAACGACCAAAGCGCCGCGGCAGTGGAGAGGCCACTAGATTGATTTTTTGTTTTGTTTGTTTTTTTGCTGTGCCCGCCTGACTGTGTCTGGTTGCAGAACCGGGTTGGGCCCGAGTCATAAACCCGCGTGAAGATTTGTGTATGTGTGTGTGTTTAAATATATTAAGTTCCACAGGAGACCTGGGAGGGGCGGGGGGCTGGGGGCATGACAGGCCCTTTCCGCGAGCTGGCTCGTCCCACCCCTAGGACAGGAAGGCTGCTGGAGAGCTGCTCCCACCCAGACTAGAGAGGGGAGAGGGCGAAAGGGGCCTGGGGCCTGTAGGCCCGGCCTCAAGCTCCCTCCTGGGCCCTCAGAGGCCGTCCCGCCGAGCAAGGCCCCGCCAGATT
>NW_011418145.1:0-544 GCF_000754665.1 Bison bison bison | reverse complement strand
ATTCGTTTCATACATGATATTATACATGTTTCAATGCCATTCTCCCAAATCTTCCCACCCTCTCCCCTCTCCCACAGAGACCATAAGACTGTTCTATACATCAGTGTCTCTTTTGCTGTCTCGTACACCAGGTTATTGTTACCATCTTTCTAAATTCCATATATATGCGTTAGTATACTGTATTGGTGTTTTTCTTTCTGGCTTACTTCACTCTGTATAATAGGCTCCAGTTTCATCCACCTCATTAGAACTGATTCAAATGTATTCTTTTTAATGGCTGAGTAATACTCCATTGTGTATATGGACCATAGCTTTCATATCCATTCATCTGCTGATGGACATCTAGGTTGCTTCCATGTCCTGGCTATTATAAACAGCGCTGTGATGAACATTGAGGTACACGTGTCTCTTTCCCTTCTGGTTTCCTCAGTGTGTATGCCCAGCAGTGGGATTGCTGGATCATAAGGCAGTTCTATTTCCAGTTTTTTAAGGTAATCTCCACACTGTTCTCCACAGTGGCTGTACTAGTTTGCATTCCCACAGT
>NW_011418144.1:0-540 GCF_000754665.1 Bison bison bison | reverse complement strand
AGAGAAGACACCACCAGCGTAGCCGGAGTGGCCGCAGGGGTGCGGCTTGACTCTGGTTACTACTAAGCCGAGGCCGCAGAGGTGCGGCTTGACTCTGGTTACTACTAAGCCGAGGCGTGTCCGCTAGGGACAGCATTACAAACAAGCGATGGAGAAGGGCACAGCCACCCACTCCAGTACCCCACCTGCTCCAGTATCCCACCCACTCCAGTATCCCACGGCCTGTACAGTCCACGGGGTCCCGAAGGGTCGCCAAGACTGACCCACCCACTCATTTCACTACAAGCAACTGAATGAGAAAGTACAGCCTTCTATTTAATGAAATCTGCAATACTTTTGAAAGTGTCCTTATCTAAAGCAAAATTAGCCAATTTTAATTTCATTACATCGTATCTGTACCTTGTTGAGACAGAAAGCATTATTTTCTAGCACAAGCTATCAGCAAAGAAGAAAACCAAGGGCATGGACATCTGTCTACTGTGGCTGCTTGCCCTGAGTATTTGAGCCTCTGTCTTTAAATGATTCCCACTTTTAGGTCAA
>NW_011418143.1:0-562 GCF_000754665.1 Bison bison bison | reverse complement strand
AAGAGAATTCTAGAGTCTTGCAGTTACATTTAAGTGCTTCTACCCAGAAGTGATACATATCACTTCACTGACTAAAGCAGATCACCCAGGAGAGTGAAAAAGTGAAATTGCTTATGTACCTGACAAGAGGAGGATGAGAAATATTGCTGAGTGACAGACAACACTACCCACCACTGTGAGTTTGCAAACAAAAACCTATTTTACTTCGCCTATTTTGCTAATGAATAAATTCACTTCACTTCAGTTGTTTCAACTGGTCTCAATACCTTAGATAACTTTTTCTTTTATTAGAGATTCATTTTCACTCTTTGTACCTATTAAAAGTAATACCTATCAACATTTTTATCTGCTGTGCATGAAGTAGTCACCTCATTTACTGCATTTTCATTCATTGATTCATTCATTCAGTAATTATTTGTCATCAATTCCCCATATGCAAGACTCTGCTTGTAGTTTTAGGGCTTGGAGAAACGTTCCTTGTACTCATGAATCTTAGAGCATTTGCAGAAGATATATTTGAATTAAATTGTCACTTAAAGTAGCCCTTGTGCTAAATGCCCAG
>NW_011418142.1:0-569 GCF_000754665.1 Bison bison bison | reverse complement strand
ACTTTTAACGAGATGAAATTCTCAGGCTTCTGGAATCACTCCGATTTCATTACACTTGTTACGTTTATCAGCCACAAATTCACAGTTCTAATGCCCTTGATTTAGAGGGATAAAAAAAAGGAATGCAGTTTATGTATTGTATTTTGCGTCTCAATACTTAAAAAAATCATCTCCTACACTTTTAAAAAACAACTGATTCTGCATTATCTTCCAGTATTTACATGTGTGTTCCAAGATTTCAACTTCCGTCCAAAGAAGAGGCTGAGGCATGAAGCAATAATTATTGTATGCATTTTTAGAAAGAAAAAAAATCTTCTTGTGGCAATCAAGGGGGGAAATGGCATTTTGGGAGGAAAAAAATACATTTAATAGAAAGGAGGGAGGGAGACTATAGGTGAAAAGGCCACAATGGTTTTGGCAAGTTTCTTGAAGCACGTTTCAGAGTCTCTGCCTCCTGCCAATACTGGCAAGTTCTCAAAACTTTTAAGGAGTAAAAACTTGTTTAGTGTTTACAAATCTTCAGTATTATACAGATGCTTGTCAAATCAGTTGTATGCGAGTTGACCGAT
>NW_011418141.1:0-855 GCF_000754665.1 Bison bison bison | reverse complement strand
CTCCGCCGGTCGTGGAAGCTCACTCGGTCCTTCCCAGTACAAGGCTTGCAAGCACCCGCCGGCAGCCAGCCTCTTCTCTCCCGCGTCCCGGGGATTGGGCTCCAAACCTGGGACCAAAGTACTGCCCGGAGCTCACTGATCAGGGGCTGGTTCCCCGGCGCTGCGGCTGTGCTAGGGAGCCCAAACGCACAGGGGAAGCCCGCACAGCACATCCACCTGCCTCTAGGCGGGAGGACAGCTCCAAGGAAGGCCCGGTCTGGCAGGCGCTTTCTGGGCACAAACGGAGCACCACTATGGCTGTGGAGCTACCTCCAGAAGCCAGGGGCACGGGGACCCCGATTCCCTCCGTGCGGCGCTTAGTCTGGGCGGGGAAGCACCAGCTTGGGAATGCAGCCTGGGGCGCTTCCTTTCCCTCGGAAAGAGCTCTCCCTGCGGGAGGCTTTGGCAGTGTGCACACCCCCAGCCCCTAAGCCCTCTGCAAGGACGCCTGGCTCCTAGGTCCGAAGGGAAGGCGAGAGCTGAGCTGAGGCACCAGTCAGGCACCAGTCACGTCTCCCACACTCCCGCAGCCTGCTCCTTCCCGGGCGCGAACGCAAGAAGCTGGTCAGGGCTTGGGGAGGCTCGCCCAGGCCAGAGCAGCCTCTCGGCCGGGGCTCTGTGCTATCTCGCGTGGGCGCAGAGCTGGAGCTCCGCCGGTGTGGAAGCTCACTCGGTCCTTCCCAGTAACAGGCTTGCAAGCACCCGCCGGCAGCCAGCCTCTTCTCTCCCGCGTTCCGGGCATTGGGCTCCAAACCTGGGACCAAAGTACTGCCCGGAGCTCACTGATCAGGGGCTGGTTCCCCGGCGCTGCGGCTG
>NW_011418140.1:0-556 GCF_000754665.1 Bison bison bison | reverse complement strand
GGAGCAGGAGAAGGAGATGGAAGAGGACAAAATGGTCGGATGGCATTACTGACCCATTGAATTTGAGTTTGAACAAGCTCCGGGAGATGTGAAGGACAAAAAGGCGAGATATGCTGCAGTCCATGGGATTATGAAGAGCTGGAGATGACTGAGTGACTGAACAACAGTTAATAACAACCAGCAACAACAAAGCTACTGAATGCATTTGACCTTGAGTAGTTTCAGGAGCACTTGAAGCATGTCACAGATCTGAAACCCTAGATAGTGGTAAAATGCTGAATGTGTTAGACCGGGAGTTAGTGAAGCAGCCAGTGAAATGTGTCATAGCACTGAAACAATGAATGTCGATAACCTATATGCTGCATTTGATGTGGAGTGAATCAAGAACCACTTGAAGTATGTTTCACGACTGAAACGCTATATGTTCACACTTTAGGCGGTCTTTCTTTGATCTTGTATAGGGAAAGAAGCACATGAAGCATGTCACAACTCTGAAACTGGATCATGATAAATCATTGTGTATGATGATCTGTGGTAGTTGAAAAATTGATGAAAG
>NW_011418139.1:0-597 GCF_000754665.1 Bison bison bison | reverse complement strand
AAAGCTGGTCTTTTCATATGCAATTCCAAACCATGAGCTCCTTCCCAAAGCCTGCCTGGCCGCCAGCCCACCCCCATCCCCAGAAAAACGGCTCAAAGAAATCTTTTCCATCTCAGGCGGAAAACTGGAAGATGTCTTGTCTTGTCTGTCTGGATTGATGTCTGTGTCAGTGTGAGCCTTGTGATTTTTGATAATAGTGCTCAAGTTCTGAGTTCTTATTTCAGTGGTCTCAAGTCAAGGCAGCCCTTGCAAACCCAACTGCTTCCAATACAAGAAAACTTTGACCTCAGGGAATGTCAGAGTCCCGTGAACTGGGAACTAGTCAATATGAAATATCTAGTAGTTTTGTTTTTGCTCCTCTACTGTAGACATGTCTAAGAGTCATCAACATGAAGCACAAAATGTTCATAGTGCCTCGGTTTGTTCTAAGGTAAAATTACTATATCGTTATATCTGTCACAAGCTTGTCAACAAGAAAGTACCTCGAAAGAACAGGAACAAAACGAAAATTAAATGTGATATGAGCTTTTAGATAAACTATGAACACTAATTACACTCGAAAATATCTGCCTATGAGAGTCTTGATTGAAGGCAGAG
>NW_011418138.1:0-556 GCF_000754665.1 Bison bison bison | reverse complement strand
CCCAGAGTGAACACATACTGTAGGTAATCAAGTTTAAATGTTCTGTAGTCTATATATTCTAGGCTGCCTGCATAGGTGACAGTAACTGTGTCACTGTTCATTGCACATAACACACTGCCTGCTCAGCCCCTCCTAGAACTGTCACCTCCCAAGCACGCACATTCACATACTCCTCAGATGACCCTGGACTCAGCATCCGCGTGACATGAAAACTTTTAGCTCTCTGCACCACTGATCATTATCATTAAAAACAAAAAAGATGCACATCAAGGTAGGGTGCTCACTTAATCAGAAGTTTCTATCAACATCTTTCTCTTCTGTGCTTTTCTCTGGCATTAATTGTGCATTAGCAAAAATCATTTACTTTTAACAGTCATAGTTATTTTTTCTTGCCCTCCGGCAAAAATGCCTTGAAAGCCTGCCTGGAGGGCATCTAAATTATGTATCTGAAAAACTCTTCTGGCAAGGCATTGCAGGACCCCTACTTTCTTAAAATTCATACGAGCACGTCTTCCTGTTTTTGGGAAGGCATCAATCAAGAGGAGCAATATATGCC
>NW_011418137.1:0-515 GCF_000754665.1 Bison bison bison | reverse complement strand
ATTTCCTTGTGTTAGTTTCTTGGCATTAGCATTCCAAAGAGCAAGCTTAAGGAAATATATGCTTAATGAACTTGTGAGAAAAACTAAACTCCAAACAGACTGTGTTTTTACTCACCTTTTGTTTTATAACATCTGAAGTTGTTATTTGCAAGTTTAATTTCTTTTTAGGTCTATTCTCACATTGTTGACTTAAATTATTCCTGATTCCTGGATGAACAAACCAATCTAGGTTTATCATGAGCTATTTATTATGTTATTTTTAAGGTGATATAGAATGCTTACTTTAGCAGAAGCTGTTTAGAAATTAACCTTAATTACTAACAGGTTGAGTACTGCATGTTTTCCAAAAGCAGTTTCCATACAAGCTCAGATCTGGCTATATTTTAACATTTCTGAATTCCAATTCTCTAGTTGCATTAATAACCCATTAAAATGGCTGAAAATAATTCTGGATTTATGTATCTAAAAGGGGCCTTCAAAGGTCTATTATAACCCTTCTCAGGTAACATCAGGCC
>NW_011418136.1:0-548 GCF_000754665.1 Bison bison bison | reverse complement strand
TAACAGTACCCATCACAAGCACGGAAATTGAAACTGTAATCAAAAATCTTCCAGTAAACAAAAGCCCAGGTCCAGATGGCTTCACAGCTGAATTCTACCAAAAATTTAGAGAAGAGCTAACACCTATCCTGCTCAAACTCTTCCAGAAGATTGCAGAGGAAGGTAAACTTCCAAACTCATTCTATGAGGCCACCATCACCCTAATACCAAAACCTGACAAAGATCCCACAAAAAAGAAAACTACAGGCCAATATCACTGATGAACATAGATGCAAAAATCCTTAACAAAATTCTAGCAATCAGAATCCAACAACACATTAAAAAGATCATACACCATGACCAAGTGAGCTTTATCCCAGGGATGCAAGGATTCTTCAATATCCACAAATAAATCAATGTAATACATCACATTAACAAATGGAAAAATAAAAACCATATGATTATCTCAATAGATGCAGAGAAAGCCTTTGACAAAATTCAACATCCATTTATGATAAAAACTCTCCAGAAAGCAGGAATAGAAGGAACATACCTCAACATAATAGAAG
>NW_011418135.1:0-538 GCF_000754665.1 Bison bison bison | reverse complement strand
GGATCCCACATGCTGAAGTGTAACTAAACTCATGGGCCACAACTCATGAGCTCATGTGCCAAAACTAGAGCCAGTGTTCTGCAACAAAAGAAACCATCACAATGGGAAGGCTATGCACCATATCAAAGTGCACCATACCACTTGCCTCAGCTAGAAAAAGCCCTTGAACATCCATGAATACCTGGCCCCGCCAAAATAAATAAAATTTAAAAATAATAAAATAAATAAGTTCCTTAAAAAAGTGAGTTTGTTTAACATAGAAGTGTAGTTACATATATGCAGCAACAAGCAAATGTACTTTGAATGTTGAAAGCACAAAATACTTATTTTAAAACATGATAGAACAATACTGATTAGAACAAATTTACCACAAAATAAAAATATTCTATGCAATAGTTCACCAAGATGAGATGTAAGGGTATCCCAACCATGAGAGTTCAAATTTGTGGTATGAATGCCTAAAAGCCTATGAAACATAATGTTGCTTATATAATTCGAGCATACATAGATCTACTTAAGCTGTTAGACTCTCTCTTCT
>NW_011418134.1:5044-5547 GCF_000754665.1 Bison bison bison | reverse complement strand
GGTTGAGGCATGGAACTCCGCTTGCCTCTCGAGGTGTCCCCGGGGAGAGAGGCAACTTGTCGAGCTGGATTTGGAACCTGGGGTTTTTTCCGGACGACGCACGGGCGAGTCACTGCCCCTTCGTGTTGACTTCATTCACAGGGTGGAGCTCGGAGAGGTGTCCGGGCATCGGGTTCTTATCAAGAGGGGACTGGGAAATCGGGGTACTTCGCAACGTGGAAGCACGCACGAGGCCACGTCTGGAATGTCGTCATAACCGGCCTCATCCTGAGGTGCGACCGGAAGTTCGGGAACCCTTTCCAGACCAAGCAGGGGAGTCGACCCTCCTGTGGAGATCAGGAGGGTAGAAGGGGCTCAGAGGAAGTGGTGCCGGAAAACCTCGGTGTTCCTCTCCAGGGAGACCGGGATGGCCGGGGAACTTGGTGGGGCGCATCGAAGGGTGCCAAGTACCGTTTCGACCTCCAGTTCCTAACGTGGGACTTCTACTGAGACGCTGTAGCGGG
>NW_011418134.1:0-554 GCF_000754665.1 Bison bison bison | reverse complement strand
GTGGAAGCACCCACGAGACCACGACTGGAATGTCGTCGTGAGACCGGCCTCATCCTGAGGTGCGACCGGAAGGTCGGGAACCCTTTCCAGACCAAGCAGGGGAGTCGACCCTCCTGTGGAGATCAGGAGGGTAGAAGGGGCTCAGAGGAAGTGGTGCCGGAAAACCTCGGTGTTCCTCTCCAGGGAGACCCGGGAGGCCGGGGAACTTTGTGGGGGCGCATCAAGGGTGCCAAGTACCGTTTCGACCTCCAATTCCTCACGTGGGACTTCTCCTGAGACGCTGTAGCGGGAAAGGGCTTCATCTTGCGATGACGGGGGAACCACGTGGGTTTCCTCGAGTTGCGGCGGGATTCTCGAGTTACGACGGGGAATTCAGGATGACTCTTGTGTTGGCCCAGGGAAGTCCAATCTTCCATTCGAGTTGCGGAGGAAAGCTGGCGATTGCGTCTCGAGTGACTGCAGGGCCAATAGACCTCGATCTAGGCTTGTGTCCCGGAGACCAATGTTCCTCTCCAGGGGCGACCGGGATCTCGGGGTTGCATTCCAGACGCACC
>NW_011418133.1:0-755 GCF_000754665.1 Bison bison bison | reverse complement strand
CAGGTGGATGTGCTGTGCGGGCTTCCCCTGTGCGTTTGGGCTCCCTAGCACAGCCGCAGCGCAGGGGAACCAGCCCATGATCAGTGAGCTCCGGGCAGTACTTTGGTCCCAGGTTTGGAGCCCAATGCCCGGAACGCGGGAGAGAAGAGGCTGGCTGCCGGCGGATGCTTGCAAGCCTGTTACTGGGAAGGACCGAGTGAGCTTCCACACGGGCGGAGCTCCAGCTCTGCGCCCAGGCGCGATAGCACAGAGCCCCAGCCGAGAGGCTGCTCTGGGCTGGGCGAGCCTCCCCAAGCCCTGCCCAGCTTCTAGCGTTCGCGCCCGGGAAGGAGCAGGCTGCGGGAGTGTGGGAGACATGACTGGTCCCTGACTGGTGCCTCAGCTCAGCTCTCGCCTTCCCTTCGGACCTAGGAGCCAGGCGTCCTTGCAGAGGGCTTAGGGGCTGCTGCTGTGCACACTGCCAAAGCCTCCCGCAGGGAGAGCTCTTTCCGAGGGAAAGGAAGCGCCCCAGGCTGCATTCCCAAGCTGGTGCTTCCCCGCCCAGACTAAGCGCGGCACGGAGGGAATCAGGGTCCCGGTGCCCCTGGCTTGGGGAGGCAGCTCCACAGCCAGAGTGTTGCTCCGTTTGTGCCCAGAAAGCGCCTGCCAGACCGGGCCTTCCCTGGAGCTGTCCTCCCGCCTAGAGGCAGGTGGATGTGCTGTGCGGGCTTCCCCTGTGCGTTTGGGCTCCCTAGCACAGCCGCAGCGCAGGGGAA
>NW_011418132.1:0-758 GCF_000754665.1 Bison bison bison | reverse complement strand
TTAGTTTTGGCACATGGAATCATCAGTCTTTGTTGCAGCATGCGGGATCTCTTAACTGTGGCATGTGGAATCTAGTTTCCTGACCAGGGGTCAAACCCAGGCCCACTGCATTGGGGGTAGGGGATGGTCTTAGCCACTGGGCCATCAAGGAAGTACCCAAAATGATATTGTAACTAATACAGAATTTGGTAGTAGAATCTAAACTATGTGGAATTTCCTTGGCAAGTGGGCAACTGGTGATGACTGAGATATGACAGGCGAGGAAATGCATGGCCTCTGTTATGCAGGGACAAAACATTTAGGAAGCCTACTGCTATAGACAGAATGTATGAGCCCTCCAATTGAGAGATTGAAACCAAATCACCAATGTGATGGTATTAGGAGGTGGGGGCTTTTGGGAGGTGATTAACTCATGAGGGTGGAGCCCTTGTGAATGGGATTAGTGCCCTTATGAAGAAAACCCTGGAGAGCTCCTGGCCTCTTCCACCAAGTGAGGACATGGGAAGAAAACAGCATCTATGAAGCAGGCCCTCACCAGACACCAAATCTGCCGGGACCTTGATCTTGGACTTTCAACTGGGATAAATAAATGTCTGTTGTTTATAAGCCACCTGGTCTGTAGGATTCTGTTATAGCTGCCCAAACAGACTAAGACATCTTCCATCTGTCCTATCCGTGAAGACAGCCTGTAGCTCTCGGGAGAGTGGTTGTCTTTCCAACACAAACCATGCACCAGTTATGACTATTATGTGAGTCAG
>NW_011418131.1:0-537 GCF_000754665.1 Bison bison bison | reverse complement strand
AGGGACCCTGCGATCGGAGTCTGAAATCAGAGGTACCCTGCGGTTCCTGCCTCAACTGGAGGTGAGGCCCTCTTCCAATGCACCAAACCCAGTGGGGTCCCGAGAGGCCCCTCCCACCACCAGTTTCCCTGGCTTCTCAGAGACACCATGAGAAGCTCCCTGAGGTCACCTGCACAAAGTCGAGGGAACCCAGGGTTTCCTGCCTCAACCCGAGAAAGACCTCGAGAGACCTTCTTCAACGCGTCTCGAGGCCAGATTCCCCTACCATTGGCTCGGGAGCAGTGACGCGCTCCCCCTCGCCACTCGCATGGAGACCCGACTTCCCTGGCGCCCCACGAGAGGCTCACTGACCTCGCCGTCGTACCTCGTGAGAAACCGCACACTGGGGCCGCCGCTCGAGAACAACCCCGAGATTCCCCCGTCACCGAGAGATGAGGGCCTTCGTCTCCTGCATGGCCTGGAGACCAATCTCGCGACCTCTCTCCAAACGCCTCAGGAGGCTTGACTCCCTTGAGTCCACCCAGTGAGCTCCAAGAG
>NW_011418130.1:0-690 GCF_000754665.1 Bison bison bison | reverse complement strand
TCTGCTCTCGAATCGCGACGGGTAGTCTCTTGGAGCTCACTGGGTGGACTCAAGGGAGTCAAGCCTCCTGAGGCGTTTGGAGAGAGGTTGCGAGATTGGTCTCTAGGCCATGCAGGAGCGAAGGCCCTCATCTCTCGATACGGGGGAATCTCGGGGTTGTTCTCGAGCGGCGGCCCCAGTGTGCGGTTTCTCACGAGGTACGACGGCGAGGTCAGTGAGCCTCTCGTGGGCGCCAGGGAAGTCGGGTCTCCATGCGAGTGGCGAGGGGGAGCGCGTCACTGCTCCCGAGCCATGCTAGGGGAATCTGGCCTCGAGACGTGTTGAAGTAGGTCTGTCGAGGTCTTTCCCGGGTTGAGGCAGGAAACCCTGGGTTCCCTCGACTTGTGCAGGTGACCTCAGGGGGCTTCTCATGGTGGCTCTGAGAAGTCAGGGAAACTGGAGGTGGGAGGGGCCTCTAGGGACTCCACTGGGTTTGGAGCATTGGAAGATGGCCTCATCTCCAGTTGAGGAAGGAACCGCAGGGTACCTCTGATTTCAGACTCCGATCGCAGGGTCCCTGCAGACTGGGGACAGGAGAGTCAGGCCTCGTCTTGGGTTGAGGCATGGAACTCCGCTTGCCTCTCGAGATGTCCCCGGGGAGAGAGGCCGCTTGTCGAGCTGTATTTGGAACCTGGGGTTTTTCCGAACGAC
>NW_011418129.1:0-547 GCF_000754665.1 Bison bison bison | reverse complement strand
CACTCCAGTATTCTTGTCTGGAGAATTCCATGGACAGGGGAGCCTGGCATTGGACTACAGTCCATGGGGTCTCAAAGAGTCGGACACGACTGAGGAACTAACACATTCACTTTCACTTCCACTTCCTCTCCCTACAACCATATATCTCAAGACTTCATCAGGAAGAGACCCAACCACCCTGAGTCCTACTCACTCTTGCACCCAGCCCCACCCTCTCTATTATTTACTTCCCCTATCCAGGGAGCAAATTCTTCCTGAGGACCTAGCGTATGCCAGACTCGATGCTGCCAGTGCGGACAGTGCAGCTGGGGTCCCTGAGTCCTGAAACCCGACCTGGCCTGGTAGAGAAAGGAAACAGGCCTGTTTACCCACCTGTTCTGAGAGCTATAAAACAAAGCCCATCGTCTCTCAGCAGCCATCTGAAACAATTAGTTTCAACTCTCAGCCTTAATGGGCTTCCACACTGTGAAAAAGCACTATTTGGAGGGGGGCAGGAGACATAAATTAGTATAATAATACAATTAAAATGCATGTTCCTTCCACTTAT
>NW_011418128.1:0-720 GCF_000754665.1 Bison bison bison | reverse complement strand
AAGAAATAGTTGAGACAAAGTTGTTAGAAGGGGCTTAGCATAAGGTAAGGTAAGGTTAGGTAAGTCACTACAGTTGTGTTTGACTCTAGGCGACCCCATAGACGGCAGCCCAACAGGCCCCCACATCCCTGGGATTCTCCAGGCAAGAACACTGGAGTGGGTTGCCATTTTCTTCTCCAATGCATGAAAGTGAAAAGTGAAAGTGAAGTCTCTGAGTCGTGTCCAACTCTTAGCGACCCCATGGACTGCAGCCTACCTGGCTCCTCTGACCATAGGATTTTCCAGGCAAGAGTACTGGAGCGTGGTGTCATTGCCCTCTCGGAGGGCTTAGCATGACTGAAAATAATTTGTGATTGTAGCTTCAGAAGAGAAAGATAATGAAATGACTAAGGAAAACAGATATCATGTCTTCCAAGAACTTTGTAACCATGCTGATGTGCTGCAGTAATGACCAGGAATTTATTCTGTCTCTATGGGGACAGATAAGCAACATCTAAACATGCATTTGAAATTATAGGGTGGAATCTTGGTGTCAGGAAATGAAGACGTACCTTAAGGACAGCAGCGCAAAAATGACCCTATAGAATACCACTTGTAAAGTACATAACTTGTGCTGACCATGGGCCAGTCACTGATTATATCATGCTATCTTTTCTATCACAGTGATGGTATAAATTGTGATCATGATTTTGGATGTACTACAATATCTATATTTTCAGG
>NW_011418127.1:0-597 GCF_000754665.1 Bison bison bison | reverse complement strand
AGTGAAAAACCATTCACCAATACAATTTCTAATCAATCTTTTAACTACTCAAAAGAATCTGTGTTTTAGACAGTTTAGAACATCTCCTGCCCCTCACAGTTGGGAGGCTCTGAACAATCACATGTGGCCGGAAAAACCTATTCAGGTAGGCTAGAGGATTTCCAAAGGAGTTTGTAGGTTAAACACTGTCACACCCAGGAATTATTAACTGGAACTGTAAGCTAACTCTTTTTCAGAGAGAGGTAATGGGGAGAGCCCCCGTAAAGTCAGAGGTTTAGGTGAAAGCACAAGCAGAAAGTAGGCAGACTCTGGTTTTGGGGGTATATGCTCGAGAATTTCCAGGGGGACTCCTGAAGCTCGATCCCGCCTTTGCGTATGCCGAGCCTCCTTCCTCATGACCTTTGTCATGGGCGGAGTTCCTCACTGGCTCCCAGCAGTGATAGAATTCCAGTTGAGCTATTCCAGATCCTGAAAGATGATGCTGTGGAAAGTGCTGCACTCAATAGGCAATATGCAATATGCACTCAATATGCAATATGCCGGCTCACGGAAGTAGGGGAATCTGGCCTCGAGACGTGTTGAAGAAGGTCTCTCGAG
>NW_011418126.1:0-560 GCF_000754665.1 Bison bison bison | reverse complement strand
GGGGTTTCTTTTGAACATTCATCATAATTTTTCCGGAAGTTTCATACACTCTAGTAATCAGGCTAAATAAAAGAAGGTAAGTTGCTCCCTAGGAAGAAATTCCATTTTGTTCCTGACTCACTGCAGCCTGGCTATAAGACATCTGATGCAAATTGATTAACCTCTCCGTGGGTTTTTCAGTTTGTGTCTCCATAAAAGTGCATAATACTTCTTTCTTGCCTCAGGGGGGTGTATGAGGCCTAATTGAGGTTTATAAAACAATTTCAGCTCCTCAGATACAATTTGATATACAGTTGAACCCGTCTTTCATCTTGCCTCTACTAACAGGGTTTCAAATTCTGTTCGGTGGTCCAGAGGGAAATTGTGATCAGGATTTGTATTTTCATAAACATGTCGTTAAAACAACTCTATTGTAAACAGTGGCTTTGCTCAGGAGACTCAGAATGGTAGGAGATGGGGAAGAATATTTGGAGAAGAAAAATGTACTTGCTTTTGCAAACATTGTGTCTGAATAAATATAGCTAAATAGTAAGGCAAAATTCCTTCAAGACATACATTTG
>NW_011418125.1:0-557 GCF_000754665.1 Bison bison bison | reverse complement strand
TTTTTCATGTGATCTCCAAGGGCTCTTCACAGACCTGTGGTGTACCCTCTAAGTATTGGTCCTGAACATCAGCACACTTGGCTTCCTCTGTGGGTTCCTGGAGTTGAGTCTCCTCCTGGAGTTGAATGCCATACCTTCTCCACTTCTGGCACAGATATCTAGAATCTCTGTGCACCATTCAGGGAACCTGGAATCTTGGCTGTAGACCTATGTCAAGAGAAATCTCTCCATTTCCTCTTCCTTTCTCCTCCTCTTTGTCTCTCCCCACTCTTTCTGCCCACCCCCACAATTCATTTAAATCCTCTAAGCTTTCACAAAATGCTAGAAAGTGATAATCACCAAGGGGTTACCATCCCTCTCAGAACAAAAGAGGAAGGACTACAGATAACTAAGCTGTAGTGAGTCTCTTGTCTCCATTTTAGGTCATTTCCTGAGTGTAAATTCAAACACAAGTAAACTGTATTTATTTACTCAATGCTTGATTGATTGGTTTGCACTTTGAATATTTTACTAGGCCTTTCCAGTTAGTTCGCTTGGGCCAAAGCACTTTGCTAAGT
>NW_011418124.1:0-586 GCF_000754665.1 Bison bison bison | reverse complement strand
AGGTTCCAAATACCACTCGACAATTGGCCTGTCTCCCCGGGAACACCTCGAGAGGCAAGCGGAGTTCCATGCCTCAACCCAAGACGAGGCCTGACTCTCATTTCCCAAGTCTGCAGTGACCCTGGGTTCGGAGTCTGAAATCAGAGGAACCCTGAGGTTCCTGCCTCAACTGGAGATGAGGCCCTCTTCCAATGCACCAAACCCAGTGGAGTGCCGAGAGGCCCCTCCCACCACCAGATTCCCTGACTTCTCAGAGCCACCATGAGAAGCCCCCTGAGGTCACCTGCACAAGTCGAGGGACACCAGGGTGCCCTGCCTCAACCCGAGAAAGACCTCGAGAGACCTTCTTCAACACGTCTCGAGGCCAGATTCCCCTACTATGACTTGAGAGCAATGACGCGCTCCCCCTCGCCATTCGCATGGAGACCCGACTTCCTTGGCGCCTCACGAGAGGCTCACTGACCTCGCCGTCGTACCTCGCGAGAAACCGCACACTGGGGCCGCCGCTCGAGAACAACCCCGAGCCTCCCCCGTCATCGCGACTTGAGGGCCTTCGTCTCCTGTATGGCCTAGAGACCAATCTCTC
>NW_011418123.1:0-644 GCF_000754665.1 Bison bison bison | reverse complement strand
ACAGGAAGTCTCCAAGTAATCCTGGGTCTCAGTTCTTTTGTTGAAAAATAAGAAAGTGGAATTATATGTCTTCCAACTAAAATAATGAATTCTATGTTTAGGAACAAGGCTAACCAGACAGAGTTCAGGATTCAAGGGCAAAGGATGCTCAAACAGTTCTGCCTCTTTTGATGTCTGATATGTAACACTACCTGATGCCTGGCAGGGAATCACTAATAATTTGAGGATGGGGCCAGAAGACCTGACTTTGAAAAGAGCCCACTCACACTTTTTTGCTAAATGTCAGTGGGTATCACCTTCCCATATCAAATGAGAAAAAAAAATCCTAATTTTAATTTTAGACACATTGCAATGATTACATTGCTATTATTATTCCTTGCCTTTTATTTTGCTCATTAATTTCCACATGATTTAATTGGCCTTTTGGGCTTTGAAATCAATTTGGTGTCTGTATCCTGGCATCTTCAAGAACTGTTTTTTTCTGGTGCAGTTGACTACAAATCATCCCCTTGGGGCCTGCCACCTTTTGGTCAATGCTACCCCATTCAATAGAGAGGACACATGTTTTTTTTTTCCCTTCACACTTTGCATTTTCATCAAAAGTCTAGCGTGTGATAAATTGCTGAAGCTATGTGGCTTCTATT
>NW_011418122.1:0-525 GCF_000754665.1 Bison bison bison | reverse complement strand
TATTTACACAAGCCACGCTGATAAGTGCACATGTGTTTTTAATGTTTTGGCTTTCTAGACCACAAACATGTCAATGTGCATATGCGTGCACACACAGACGTGCTGTCGGGCTGGGCCTTGAGCGGGCTCTTTTTCTCTCTTCTTTTCTTAAAAACAACAACAACACAAAAAAAACCCCCAAAACCAAACAAAAAAACCCCCAACTGTCCTCCCCAAATCAACACCTTTGTGCGCACCCTTCCCTTCCACACTGCCTCGGGACTGTAGGAGGGCCATCATCTGGTTGTCTCACCTGGAAACGCAGCTGCCTTTTAAAGCCAGCAAACAGCCGGACTCCACCTTCCCCGGGTCTTCGGGGGAGCCGAGCCCCACCGGCCGGGGATGGAAAGGCAGACCTCCCTCGCTACAGCCTTCCTGAGCCCCGGTCCGTCGGCAACGGCCGCTTTCCGTACTGCAGCCACAGAGAACAACACCGAGAAAGCAGTCTGCTGCTGCGTTAAGTTAGGGAGAAGTGACACACAAAAA
>NW_011418121.1:0-580 GCF_000754665.1 Bison bison bison | reverse complement strand
GGAGGAACCTGGTGAGCTACAGTCCATGGGGTCGCAAAAAGTCGGACTGACTGAGCAAATAAGTAAGCACAGCACAGCATTTTGGTTTTGGAATTTTACATTAAGATTCTTATTGAGACAGTTTGCTCAGTCATATCTGACTCTTTGTAACCCATGAACTATAGCCTGCCAGGCTCCTCTGTTCATGGCATTTTTTTCTGGCAAAAATACTAAGAGTGGGTAACCATTCCCTTCTCCAGGGGATCTTCCTGATCTGAGTCAAGATTCTTGTTAATTTTGAGTTATCACTAATCTCTATTAAATTAATAAGAAATTGTAATATTTACTTTCCAAGAGCAGTCCAAAATACCACTGTTGACATAGAAGATGAACATTTTAGGGTCTTAAGAAGGTATGTGTTGCTATTCCTAGGATGGCTGCCTGCCTTAGGAAAAAGATGGGCAGGGTGGGAAGCGCAGGCCTTTAGTACCCCAGGTGAGCTTGCTTGTGCCTCCAGGGAGACTGGAACTTGAAGGAAGGTTATTCAAAGGACTCTGGAAATGGAAACGTTCCTTCCTCTTCTCTTTCTCAAAGATCTTGT
>NW_011418120.1:0-684 GCF_000754665.1 Bison bison bison | reverse complement strand
TTTCATTTCAAAGAAAGATCGTTTGACTTCCATAGCAAAGGTGGAGACCTTCCAACGTTGAGTCCAATACTTATACCTTGACCATTTCAGGCAAGTCTTGTGGTTCCTTCTGGAGGTGTGCGGCTCTTGCAGAAATGTGAAGATCTTCCATCTTCCTCAGACTTTGGTGTCATTTGCAATCATCCAGAAAGCTTCCAGGTCTTAGGTTCCAGACCACCACCACACACAGTCAGTAGCCAACGGAGTGGATTCCAGGAATACGCATTCTTCACCGGCATTACCGTTGATATTGTTGCTGCACACTCAATGCAGTGGGCAGGGCCTGGATTGTCCACTGGGTCTCATGTGGAATGGAAAGAAGGGCTCCCACCCCCCCACCACACACACACTCCCCACCCCCACTGTTGACAGCCTTGTGACGAGAAACGGTCCCCAAAACAAGAATCAGACAAACCAGAGAAGCCCAGATGATAGTCCTTGAGATGAAGGAACTAAGCAGCTGGTTGAGATGGCACCAAGGGGAAAGGTTGCCCTTTTGGTCTGCCCCTCTACTCCTTTCTTCCTGGACGCCTTAGGGTTTTGTCATGGAGATTTGAAAGAAAGTGCACAAAAGTCACATGTGTTGAATCAAGATTTTGCATTTAACCATCTCTCGAAAAGGAAGAGAGCTTCACCTGCACATGT
>NW_011418119.1:0-709 GCF_000754665.1 Bison bison bison | reverse complement strand
GATTTCCGTACCGCTTTGGTCTCCACAGAGCTATGAGTACACTTCCCTGTGTTTCACCCAGGGAAGTATTTTTAAAAGGCTCTCTTCTTATTTAATTTCTTAAGAACTAGCACTTCATTTAGTTTATCTTATTTGTAATCCACTTCCTCGGACACTGTCTTATGTGTCCTGTTTCTGATTCGTTTTCTGTCACTATCATTTATGGTTTATAGATTGAAACATTTAATAGAACATTCTCAGAAACATGTTTGAAAAGAAGTGGATTAAAGAATTATCAGGAGGATAAGAGGGAAGGCGTCAAGATGGCGGAGGAGTAGGACGGGGAAAACACTTTCTCCCCCACAAATTCATCAGAAGAGCATTTAAACGTCGAGTAAATTCCACAAAACAACTTCTGAATGCCGGCAGAGGACATCAGGCACCCAGAAAAGCAACCCAACTCCTCGAAAGGAGGTAGGAAAAAATATTAAAGACAATAAAAGAGACAAAAGAGGGAGGGACGGAGTTCCGTCCCGGGAAGGGAGTCTTAAAAAGAGAGAGGTTTCCAAACACCAGGAAACCTTCTCACTGCCGAATCCGTGCCGAGCTTTGGAAGCACAGAGGACAACGATAACAGGGAGAAAAAATAAATAAACAAATTAAAACTCGCAGATTAGCGAGCCCTACGGTAACTCCTCCAGTCGGAGAAGCAGCGCAGACGCCTGCATCC
>NW_011418118.1:0-560 GCF_000754665.1 Bison bison bison | reverse complement strand
AGGTCAAGGGACGTGTGGAACGTGAAAAGCGGGAAACCCAGAGCGGTTTGAAGGCAAGGCAGGCTGGGCAAGGGGCGTGGCCGGCCACGTCAAAGGGACCCAGGGGAATTCCCGGGCAGTTAGCTCTCTGGGCACTGCTGACGGCCCTGGCCCGGGTTGACCCACCGCTGCGTGGAGGGCCACAACCAAAGCCCCGAACTGCCGCCCAGCCAACGGTGGACCTTGGGGTCTGGGCACGGCGGGCCCGTGGAAGCCCACTGGCTCCACTGGATTCTTGTCCAGGGTCTCTCCTGCGAAAGAGGCCAGGGGCGTCCCCTCCATCTACGCACCCACCCCTATTTACATAAATAGGGGCGGAGCCGCCTCCCGCTCTCCAAGGTCCTGAGCGGCTGGGTCCCGGCCCACTAGGCCAGCAGTCTGCAGCGTCCGTGCGGCTCTCCCACCATGGCTTCGTCCGGCTCCTCCAGCACCTCACGCGGTACGTTCGCCCTCGGGTCCCTGGGGTCCGGGTCACGTCTCGGGGGATCCGTGGATCGCCTCGGCCACGGGTTCACGGCAAA
>NW_011418117.1:0-551 GCF_000754665.1 Bison bison bison | reverse complement strand
GAGAAGGAAATGGCAACCCACTTCAGTATTCTTGCCTGGAGAATCCCATGGATGGAGGAGCCTGGTGGGCTACAGTCCATGGGGTCCAAAGAGTTGGACACAACTGAGCTACTTCACTTTCACTTTCACTTTGGGGATGTCATTGATGATGATGAAGACCTGGATGAGCAAGTGTGAATGAAGGGCATGGCATGAAAAGGTGAAGCTGAAGAGGGCACATGTCCCTCTTTTTTTCTGAGGATATACACAGACAGGCAGATTCACAGTGATACTATGTGGTTTCAACACATGCTCACCTCCAAACACCCTCCTTCACACAATCCCACACCATCTAAATGATGCAGTTGCTTCTGGAGACACCAGAACTGGGCCAGTACTTTTTTCTGGGAGGTCAATCTCTAGGTCTCACCACCTGTAAGAACCAAAAATCAGGGCTCCTCCTCAAATTGATGCAGCAAAGGGCCCCACCTTCACCAATTAGATTGTATCTGAGCAGAGGGATGTATATCCCTGAATATGAAGAAATTTCTTTGGCTGTTTCATAAACCTGT
>NW_011418116.1:0-615 GCF_000754665.1 Bison bison bison | reverse complement strand
CAGTCTTTTGAGCTCTGGGAGACGGCTAGGGTGGTATGATTTGGAGAATGGCACTGACACATGTATAATAACATAGGTCACCAAACTGGCAGTCCAGGTTCAATGCATGATACAGGATGCCTGGGGCTGGTGCACTGGGATAACCAGGAGGGATGATATGAGGAGGGAGGTGGCACACATGTATACCTGTGGCAGATTCATATTTATGTATGGCAAAACCAGTACAATATTGTAAAGCAATTAGACTCCAATTAAAATACATATATTTATATTGAAAATAAATAAAATAAAATTGTGTCCAATGTGAGGAGAGCAACAGCGTTCTTTGAACAATATATCTAAGTAAATGACAGTTGTGATTTTATGCGTTCAAGGTGTCCCCATAAGTATGAACCCTACCTCTTATTACAGAAAGAATTGTGGAAGATGAGCGAGATTAAAGGAGAGCTTTTCAGCAACAGGATCTGAATTGTTCAGCCAGAAATTATTAAGTAATGTAAGGCTTCCCAAACAGTTTATTTAAGATCTTGGAGCAAGCAATGAGTTTGGCCACCTAAATAGTGTTGCATAAAATTATATTTTGACATATATACACCTGTGTGTATGAGTGTGTGT
>NW_011418115.1:0-510 GCF_000754665.1 Bison bison bison | reverse complement strand
AATAGCCTCCAGTTTCATCCACCTCATTAGAACTGACTCAAATGCATCTTTTAATGGCTGAGTAATACTCCAATTGTGTATATGTACCACTGCTTTCTTATCCTATTCATCTGAATGATGGACATCTAGGTTGTTTTCCATGTCCTGGCTATTATAAACAGTGCCTGCGATGTACATTGGGGTACACGTGTCTCTTTCAATTCTGGTTTCCTCGGTGTGTATGCCCAGCAGTGGGATACACATAAGGTCAAGTTCTATTTCCAGTTTTTTAAGGAATCTCCACACTGTTCTCCATAGTGGCTGTACTAGTTTGGCATTCCCACCAACAGTGTAAGAGGGTTCCCTTTTCTCCACACCCTTTCCAGCATTTATTGCTTGTAGACTTTTGGATCGCAGCCATACTGACTGGTGTGAAATGGTACCTCATAGTGGTTTTGATTTGCATTTACTCTCGATAATGAGTGATGTTGAGCATCTTTTCATGTGTTTGTGAGCCATCTGTATGTCTTC
>NW_011418114.1:0-502 GCF_000754665.1 Bison bison bison | reverse complement strand
CATGTAAATGTTTCCTTAGTATCTCTAATTTTCTTGAAGCGATATCTAGTCTTTTCCATTCTATTGTTTTCCTCTATTTCTTATCTGAGGAAGCTTGAGACAAAAAGTCAATGTGGGTATATATTTTACTTTAATACAAAACTTACCTTTGTGAATTCTTGAAGACTTCAAAAATAGTGATTTATGTGACAATATAAATCCATAAAATTAGAAAATCCTCAATAACTTTCATAATAGGATTTATATTTAGAAAGAATGATTTGTGACACCTAGGCTGGATTTATGCCAGATATGTTTGCACTTGAGGAAACAGACAAATTCTGTGTATAAAAAAAATGTCCTAGACTCTTAACAAAAATATTAACCCATGAAAGAAAAAAAGAAAATTATTTTTAAGACAAAATGACTCTAATTGCTAATTAACTATATAGAAAAGGCAGAGGAACCAGAGATCAAATAGCCAACATCTGCTGGATCATGGACAAAGCAAGAGAGTTCCAGA
>NW_011418113.1:0-521 GCF_000754665.1 Bison bison bison | reverse complement strand
GGCTCCTCTTCATGTTCATGGCTCCAACTTTACAAAGGCTCTTATCATCTCCCACCCTGTTGTAACAGACTCTTGGCTGCTCTCAGTGAGCCTCTCTTGCCCTCATGTAATAGCTTCCTTTGTAAATAAATGTCACCAAATTCTTCCACGTAGTATCCTCTATTGGCTTCTTAATGCGCTTAAGATATATGATTAAAATCTCCTTATTGAAGCCAACCAAGGAGTGACTACAACATGGGTCTTGCCCATCTGTTTGACTTCATTTCTGTCAACCTCTCACCAGCAACAGTTGGGCCATCCACACTGGTGTTCTTTCTTGAACCTATACAACTCATTCTCATTTTTCCCCTTTCTTTTCCCCCTAAAGAGGATGCTTTTCTCCCAGATAGTCTCTTTCAGGTTCTTTCTCAAGTGTTAACACTTCATAGATTTATTTTACTTCATCTGTAGTCAACACGCACAGGGTAGTCAATTTCTTTACTATATCGTCTTGTTTCATTTTATACATAGTATATGTTACT
>NW_011418112.1:0-616 GCF_000754665.1 Bison bison bison | reverse complement strand
CCTTCGCAACTCGAATGGAAGATTGGACTTCCCTGGGCCAACACAAGAGGCATCCTGAATTCCCCGTCGTAATTCGAGAATCCTGCTACACCTCGAGAAAAACCACGTGGTTCCCCCGTCATCGCAAGATGTAGCCCTGTACCGCTACAGCGTCTCAGGAGAAGTCCCATGTTAGGTACTGGAGGTCGAAACGGTACTTGTCACCCTTGATGCGACCCACAAAGTGCCCCAGCATCCCGGTCTCCCTCGAGAGGAACACCGAACTTTCCGGCACCACTTCCTCTGAGCCTCCTGTACCCTCCTGATCTGGACAGGAGGGTCGACTCCTCTGCTTTGTCTGGAAGGTGTTCCCGACCTTCCGGTCGCACCTCAGGATGAGGCCGGTCTCACGACGACATTCCAGACGTGGCCTCGTGGGTGGTTCCACATTCCGAAGGACCCCGATTTCCCGGTCCCCTCTTGATAAGAACCCGATGCCCGGACACCTCTTCGAACTCCACCCTGTGAATGAAGTCAACACGAAGGGGCAGTGACTCGCCCGTGCATCGTCGGGAAAAAACCCCCAGGTTCCAAATACCGCTCCACAAGTGGCCTGTCTCCCCGGGAACACCTCGAG
>NW_011418111.1:0-682 GCF_000754665.1 Bison bison bison | reverse complement strand
TCTCTCTGAAAAAAGAGTTAGCTTACAGTTCCAGTTAATAATTCCTGGGTGTGACAGTGTTTAACCTACAAACTCCTTTGGAAATCCTCTAGCCTGCCTGAATAGGTTTTTCCGGCCATATGTGACTGTTCAGAGCCTCCCAACTGTGAGAGGCAGGAGATGTTCTAAACTGTCTAAACACAGATTCTTTTGAGTAGTTAAAAGATTGATTAGAAATTGTATTGGTGAATGGTTTTTCACTTGTTGGGCCATTGTTTGCTGCTAAGGTTCCATATCCCTTACCTGCTGTGTCCCTGGCAGTGTATTGATTAATATAATTGGTGTAAGTAGTAGCTTTAATATTTGTAACCTGGGACTTTTTGAGTTAATTCTTTTTCTTGTTATAGCCCACCACACCTTTGCTCTGTAGGAATGCAACTGTATCTAATGCTTTTTTGGAGGGTGGCTCCTGACCAACCACCTTTAGAGAAAAATAAGTTTTCTGAAGAAAAGGTCTTAAAATATTAACAGGCCTCTGGGCCAGAAGATGATGCCAATCACCTAAGCTTTTGCATATGATAAGTTTGCAGGAAGAAAGCCTGGTTTGCTGCAAGACTCTACCCCTTCCCCCATTATCCTCTATGCATAACTTAAGGTATAAAAACTACTTTGAAAAATAAAGTGCGGGCCTTGTTCACCGAAA
>NW_011418110.1:0-587 GCF_000754665.1 Bison bison bison | reverse complement strand
TGAACTCCCATGTATATTGCAGCGTTACTCATAGTTATTCTAAGACATAGAAACAACCTGTGTCCATAAATGGAGTAATGCTTAAATAAAAGTGGTATGTGTATTCAACAGAATATTATTAAGCCATTAAAAAGGAGATCTTGCCATTTGTGACTGTGTAGATGAAACTTGAGGGCATTAAGCTAAGTGAAGCAATTCAGACAAAAACAAATACTGTATGAGATCACTTACATGTGGCATCTAAAAAGTTGAAGTCATAGAAATAGAGAATAGAATGGTGGCTGCCAAGGGCTGGAGTTGGGGAAATGAGGGGATATTGGTTAAAGAGTGTGAACTTCCCATTGTAAGAGGAGTACATTCTGAGGCTGTAATGTGCAACATGGTAACTATGGTTTCCAATACTGTATTGTATGCTTGAAAGTTGCTAAGAAAGCATATCTTAAATGCTCTAATCACACCACAACAAAATGGTAATTATGTGAGGTGAAGGATGTGTTAGTTAACCTACTGTGATGAACATTTTGCAATGCATGTGTTATTAAATGTGATGGTTTTCACATTGTACACTTTAATATTATCCATTGTTA
>NW_011418109.1:4733-5173 GCF_000754665.1 Bison bison bison | reverse complement strand
GTCGAGGGAAGCCAGGGTTTCCTGCCTCAACCCGAGAAAGACCTCGAGAGACCTTCTTCAACACGTCTCGAGGCCAGGTTCCCCTACTGCCGTGAGCCGGCATATTGCATATTGAGTGCATATTGCATATTGCATATTGAGTGCAGCACTTTCCACAGCATCATCTTTCAGGATCTGTAATAGCTCAACTGGAATTCTGTCACTGCTGGGAGCCAGTGAGGAACTCCGCCCATGACAAAGGTCATGAGGAAGGAGGCTCGGCATACGCAAAGGCGGGATCGAGCTTCAGGAGTCCCCCTGGAAATTCTCGAGCATATACCCCCAAAACCAGAGTCTGCCTACTTTCTGCTTGTGCTTTCATCTAAACCTCTGACTTTACGGGGGGCTCTCCCCCACTACCTCTCTCTGAAAAAAGAGTTAGCTTACAGTTCCAGTTAATA
>NW_011418109.1:0-567 GCF_000754665.1 Bison bison bison | reverse complement strand
TGTGTCTGTAATGCAACCCTGAGATCCCTGTCGCCCCTGGACAGGAACACTGGCTTCTGGACAGAAGCCTAGATGAGGTCTGTTGGCCCTGCAGTCACTCGAGAGCAATCCCCAGCTTTCCTTCGCAACTCGAATGGAAGATTGGACTTCCCTGGGCCAACACAAGAGGCATCCTGAATTCCCCGCCGTAATTCGAGAATCCTGCTACACCTCGAGAAAAACCACGTGGTTCCCCCGTCATCACAACATGTAGCCCTGTGCCGCTACAGCGTCTCAGGAGAAGTCCCACTTTAGGAATTGGAGTTCGAAACGGTACTTGTCACCCTTGATGCGACCCACAAAGTGCCCTGACATCCTGGTCTCCCTCGAGAGGAACACCGAAGTTTTCCGGCACCACTTCCTCTGAGCCTCTTCTACCCTCCTGATCTGGACAGGAGGGTCGACTCCTCTGCTTTGTCTGGAAGGGGTTCCCGACCTTCCGGTCGCACCTCAGGATGAGGCCGGTCTCACGACGACATTCCAGACGTGGCCTCGTGGGTGGTTCCACATTCCGAAGGACCCCGATTT
>NW_011418108.1:0-505 GCF_000754665.1 Bison bison bison | reverse complement strand
GATAAAAATGAATGAGTACACAGTTTTACCTGTGTACACTAGCAGATAATAATCTGAAAAGGAATTTTAAAAATATTCCCTTTCTATACTGTCAACATGAATCAAATGCTTTGCCACGGATGTCACGAGGATGCAAGACTGGCACACTGGAAATTCTACACCGTGGACTGAAAAAGATCCTGAACACATGGACAGATATTCCATAGCGATGGGAAGACTTAAGATGGCAATACCATGGAATGCATCTTCAATCTGAAATGAAGATTCGATATGACTTGATCCCTCAGAGCTTTTGTGTCATCAAGTGTTATGGAAGGATAAAAGAGATCGAGAAAGCTGCTGACATAGACTTGGGGCGGGGTGGGGGGGCAGTAAGAGTACCCCCTGCGGGTCTTTAGCCCGATGTGATGCAGCCACTAGCAGTCTGCTAAGGAAACAAAGGCAGTGTCTCAGAGCATGACACCAGACCCCCTCACCCACGACATGCATTGAGATAACATTTAGC
>NW_011418107.1:0-568 GCF_000754665.1 Bison bison bison | reverse complement strand
TGCCCTGGAGGAGGAAATGGCGACTCACTCCAGAATCTTGCCTGGAAAATTCCAAGGACAGAGGAACTTGTTGGGCTATGGTCTCCGGGATCACAAAAAGGTGAAGCTAAAAGAGTTCTTAGTAATTCACTATAATGAGTGTATTTCATGTGCTTTTAAATAAATACTGAGAACTGTATTTACCTGTTGGTATTTTCTTCCAGATATGGTGTGCTATTTGACATTTTTCATCCACACAAAAGAGTTAGCAATTTTGGTTTTTTGTTTTCATTTCTGTATTTATGTATTTATTTATTTTATTCTTATTATTTTTTACTTTACACTATTGTAGTGGTTCGCCATACATCAACATGCATCCGCCACAGGTGTACACATTTCCCCCATCCTGAACTCCCTCCTACCTCCTTAGCCATACCATCCTTCTGGGTCAGCTCAGTGCATCAGCCCCAAGCTTCTCTTATCCTCCATGGAACCTGGACTGGCGATTCATTTCTAATATGATATTATACATGTTTTAATGCCATTCTCGCAAATCATCCCCCACTCCCTCTCCCACAGGGTCCAAAAG
>NW_011418106.1:0-573 GCF_000754665.1 Bison bison bison | reverse complement strand
GGCTAAACTCCAAAAACACAGACAACACCAAATATTGGTGAAGATGCAGAGCAAGAGAAACTCAATCCATTAACTGTTGTTGGAATGTAAAATGGTAAAAGCACTTTGTGGGTTTCTTATGAAACTAAATATAGGTTGCCTACCATATAATACAGCAATCACACTCCATGTAAATTATCCAAATGCACTGAAAACATGAAACCCTTCACACAGATGTTTAGAGCAACTTTATTCATAACTGCCGAAAATGAAACTAATCAAGTTTTCCCTCAATAAGTGAATAAACTGTGATACATCCATACAAAAGATTATTATTTGGAAATAAAAAGAAATGAGTTACTGAGCCTTGATAGAAATTGAGAAATTTTAAACAGATATTACTAAGTGAAAGAAGTCAGTCTCAAAAGCCTGAATAAAAATGGATGCTTTCACCTATATGACATTCTGGAAAAGGCAAAGCTTTACAGGTGTTAAAAAGATCAGGGCTTGCCAGAAGTTTGGTGGAAGAGCTTGGTGGAAGGGGAGGGGAAGCAGGGATGAATAAATGGAGCCCAGGAGTCTTTAGGTTCTTAA
>NW_011418105.1:0-690 GCF_000754665.1 Bison bison bison | reverse complement strand
TCCTGAACATCCAGAGGGTGTGACCACAGGTTTGACCCTGGAGCTGGTCCAGACAATGAGGCTCCTCCCCCTCCTCTAGCTTTAAAATGTACGCCCACAGGTCCTTCCCTGTGGAAGGGAGCCATTTTCAAGGAGGTAGTTTTGAGAGATTGGGGTGATGTTGAGACCCTTTGAATTGTTCAAACTTCTCTATAAAGTTGAGATTTTGAAGAGCAGGGGAGGAGATCTACTCGCAAGGGTGAGCAAGTAGCATGTGATCATCACTTGTATAATAAAAAGATTTGCAGGTGAAATCCTGCTGTTGTTTAGTTGCTGTGTCTGACTCTTTTGTGACCACATGGACTATGTAGTCCACCAGGCTCCTCTGTCCATGGGATTTCCCAGGCAAGAACACCAGGTCCATTAAACATAGTGCTTGGCATTCCCAGATACTATTTCAAAACTTAATAAGTGATTTCCATGTGCCAGTTTCTGTTCAAACTCCTTTAATCCTCACAAGAAGCTGGTGAGGTAAATACTATCAGGATTATGATTTTACCAGTGGAAAAAAAAGTACAGGGAGATCAAGTCACTTTCTTGAAGTTGCACAGCTAAAAAGTAGCTGGGAGAGCACTATGGACCCAAACAGTCCACCCCTGTAGCCTGGACCCTCTCAGCTATAGTGCCTACAACTTTACACCTTATCAGTGC
>NW_011418104.1:0-698 GCF_000754665.1 Bison bison bison | reverse complement strand
TCAGGGGAAACTGGAGGTGGGGCGGGGGCCGTCTCGGGACGTCCACGGGGTTTGGTGCATTGGAAGAGGGCCTCATCTCCAGTTGAGGCAGGAACCTCAGGGTTCCTCTGATTTCAGACTCCGATCGCAGGGTCCCTGCAGACTGGGGACAGGAGAGTCAGGCCTCGTCTTGGGTTGAGGCATGGAACTCCGCTTGCCTCTCGAGGTGTCCCCGGGGAGAGAGGCCACTTGTCGAGCGGTATTTGGAACCTGGGGGTCTTTTCCGGACGATGCACGGGCGAGACACTGCCCCTTCGTGTTGACTTCATTCACAGGGTGGAGTTCGGAGAGGTGTCCGGGCATCGGGTTCTTACCAAGAGGGGACCGGGAAATCAGGGTGCTTCGCAATGTGCAAGCACCCACGAGTCCGGCCTCATCCTGAGGTGCGACCGGAAGGTCGGGAACCCCTTCCAGACAAAGCAGGGGAGTCGACCCTCCTGTGGAGATCAGGAGGGTCGAAGGGGCTCAGAGGAAGTGGTGCCGGAAAACCTCGGTGTTCCTCTCTAGGGAGACCGGGATGCCGGGGAACTTTGTGGGGGCGCATCAAGGGTGCCAAGTACCGTTTCGACCTCCAATTCCTAACGTGGGACTTCTCCTGAGACGCTGTAGCGGGAAAGGGCTTCATCTTACGATGACGGGGGAACAACGTGGTTTTTCTC
>NW_011418103.1:0-665 GCF_000754665.1 Bison bison bison | reverse complement strand
CCATTGTTTGCTGCTCAGTTTCCATATCCCTTACCTGCTGTGTCCCTGGCAGTGTATTGATTAATATAATTGGTGTAAGTAGTAGCTTTAATGTTTGTAACCTGGGACCCTTGAGTTAATCTTTTTTGTTATAGCCCACCACACCTTTGCTCTGTAGGAATGCAACTTTATCTAATGCTTTTTTGGAGGGTGGCTCCTGACCAACCACCTTTAGAGAAAAAAAGTTTTCTGAAGAAAAGGTCTTAAAATGTTAACAGGTCTCCGGGCCAGAAGATGATGCAAATCACCGAAGCTTTTGCATATGATAAGTTTGCAGGAATAAAGCCTGGTTTGCTGCAAGACTCTACCCTTCCCCCATTATGCTCTATGCATAACTTAAGGTATAAAAACTACTTTGAAAAATAAAGTGCGGGCCTTGTTCACCGAAACTTGGTCTCACCATGTCGTTCTTTCTCTTACCTTCTGGCTGAATTCTTCAGCCTCTTTTCTCCACTGAATTTCCTCACTGAGCTATCCTCATTCTATTACTCTTTATAACCTTAATTAACATTTAATTAAGCAGTTGTTTCCTGATCTTCGCCTACGCCGTCTCTCCTTCGAATACCCTGGATCAGCCGGGGCTGGTCCCCGGCACCCTACCATGGCTCGAGAGCAATGACGCGCTC
>NW_011418102.1:0-685 GCF_000754665.1 Bison bison bison | reverse complement strand
AAAGGCTTACTATTGCAACTCAACTTAGAGAAAGTGATTCTGTGAGGGGCTAAATCGATATGATATGATCGTATCTATCAATTGTGACTATTTGGCTATTCTTTTTTTTTAAGCATCAATTTTATTTAATTTATTTTAAATTAATTAACTAATTAATTTTTGAGGCTAATTACTTTACAATATTGTATTGGTTTTGCCATACAATGACAAGAATCCACCAGGGGTGTACATGTGTTCCCCATCTTGAACCCCCGCTCCCACTTCCCTCCCCATCCCATACCTCTGGGTCATCCCAGTGCACCAGTGCCGAGCACCCTGTATCAAGATTCAAACCTGGACTGGGAATCTGTTTCACACATGATAATACACATGTTTCAATGCTATTCTCCCAAACCATCCCACCCTCGCCCTCTCCCACAAAGTCCAAAAGATTGTTCTATACATCTGTGTCTCTTTTGCTCTCTCACATACAGGGTTATTGTTACCATCTTTCTAAATTCCATATATATGCGTTAGTATACTGTATTGGTGTTTTTCTTTCTGGCTTACTTCCCTCTGTATAATAGGCTCTAGTTTCATCCACCTCATTAGAACTGATTCAAATGTATTCTTTTTTAATGGCTGAGTAATGCTGCATTGTGTATATGTACCACTGCTTTCTTATCCATTCGTCTGCTCATGGACA
>NW_011418101.1:0-568 GCF_000754665.1 Bison bison bison | reverse complement strand
TTCCTGCCGGCTCATCTGCATGCAATTGCCATCTGAGCTGCGTGATTCCTGTCGGCTCATCTGCTTGACAATTGCCAGCTGAGCTGCGTGATTCCTGCCTGGTCACATGCTTGATTATTGCCAGTTGAGCAGCATGATTCGTCACTGCTGAGCTCCATGCTTATTGCCTGCTGATTGCGTGGTTCGTGTCTGCTCAGCTCTTTGAGTATTGCCTCCTGAGGTCCCTGTTCGGTCGCCACCTGCCGGGGACCAGCCCCAACTCATCCAGGGTATTCGAAGGAGAGATGGCCTAGGCGACTATTTATATGCTAATCAGAGATGTCAAAAAGAATAGTATGAGGAGAGCTCAGTAGGAAAATTCGGTGGAGAAAAGAGACTGAGTAGCTTGGTTTACGCGGAAGACCAATCAAACTTCAAGACAAGAAGTTTGCACCACTTACGTAGGCCGCAGGCGCCCTCTCGAATAGCGAAAGGTGCCTCACCCTAGACACCTTCTCGAGTGGGTCTTAGCAGCCCAGGCATAATTAGTAAGCGTGGTGTGTTCCGCGCTCCAGATGGAGACTCAGCT
>NW_011418100.1:0-607 GCF_000754665.1 Bison bison bison | reverse complement strand
CCAGCTGCTTAGTTCCTTCATCTCAAGGACTATCATCTGGGCTTCTCTGGTTTGTCTGATTCTTGTTTCGGGGACCGTTTCTCGTCACAAGGGCTGTCAACAGTGGGGGTGGGGGTGTGTGTGTGTCCGGGGGGAGCCCCTTCTTTCCCATTCCACATGAGACCCAGTGGACAATCCCAGGCCCTGCCCACTGCATTGAGTGTGCAGCAACAATATCAACGGTAATGCCGGTGAACAACACGTATTCCTGGAGTCCACTCCGTTGGCTACTGACTGTGTGTGCTGGTGGTCTGGAACCTAGACCTGGAAGCTTTCTGGATGATTGCAAATGACACCAAAGTCTGAGGACGATGGAAGATCTTCACATTTCTGCAAGAGCCACACACCTCCAGAAGGAACCACAAGACTTGCCTGAAATGGTCAAGGTATAAGTATTCGGACTCAACGTTGGAAGGTCTCCACCTTTGCTATGGAAGTCAAACGATCTTTCTTTGAAATGAAAATGGAGCCTACGGAACGTTCACATTCTTCTAAGAGCATTTGAAAAGCCCTAAACTTGTAGAAATTCTGCTGTACGAGTTCCTTGAAAGCAAGACCCTCTATGTAT
>NW_011418099.1:0-708 GCF_000754665.1 Bison bison bison | reverse complement strand
CAGGAATACACAGAAGAACTGTAAGAAAAAAAAAGCTTCTGCACAACAAAGGAAACTATAAGCAAAGGTGAAAAAGACAACCTTCAGAATGGGAAAAATAATAGCAAATAAAGCACCTGAAAAACAACTAATCTCAAAAATATAGAAGCAATTCCTATAGCGCAATTTCAGAAAAATAAATGACCTAATCAAATAATGGGCCAAAGAACTAAATAGACATTTCTCCAAAGAAGACATACAGATGGCTAGCAAACACATGAAAAGATGCTCAACATCACACATTATCAGAGAAATGCAAATCAAAACGACAGTGAGGTTCCATTTCATGCCAGTCAGAATGGTTGCGATCCAAAAGTCTGCAAGCAATACATACTGGAGATGGTGTGGAGAAAAGAGAACCCTCTTACACTGTTGGTGGGAATGCAAACTAGTATAGCCACTATGAAGAACAGTGTGGAGATTCCTTAAAAAACTGGAAATAGAACTTCCTTATGACCCAGCAATACCACTGCTGGGCTTACACACCAAGGAAACCAGACTTGAAAGAAACATGTGTTCCCAAATGTTCATCACTGCACTGTCTCTAATAGCCAGGGCATGGAAGCAACCTACATGACCATCAGCAGACAAATGGATAAGAAAGCTGTGGTACATATACACAACGGAGTATTACTCAGCCATTGAAAATAATACATTTGAATCAGTTCT
>NW_011418098.1:0-683 GCF_000754665.1 Bison bison bison | reverse complement strand
GAAAGGAAAGGACAACTCTTGGCAAGCACGTACAGAAAGTGGATCCTTGTGTGTTATGGGTAGATTTTAAAATGGTGCAACTGCTACAGAAAACAGTATAAAGGCTCCTCAGTAAATTAAAAATAGAACTACCACATGATTCAGCAATTCCACTTCTGGATATAAATTTAAAAGAAGTTAACATGGGGTCTTGAGATATTTGCACAGCCATGCTCAAAGCAGCACTAATCACAACATCTAAGAGTTGGAAGCATCTAAACGTTCATCAAATGTGACATATACATACAATGGAATATTATTTAGCCACATAAAGGAAATTTTGCCACATGCTGCAACATGCATGATCCTTTAAGACATCACCTATAGGAGAACATAGGCCAAACACTCGCTGACATATATCACAGCAGGATCCTCTATGACCCACATCCCAGAATATTGGAAGTCAAAGCAAAAATAAACAAATGGGACCTAATTAAACTTAAAAGCTTCAGCACAACAAAGGAAACTATAAGCAAGGTGAAAAGACAGCCTTCAGAACGGGAGAAAATAATACCAAATGAAGAAACTGACAAACAACTAATCTCAAAAATATACAAGCAACTCCTACAGCTCAATTCCAGAAAAATAAATGACCCAATCAAAAATGGGCCAAAGAACTAAATAGACATTTCTCCAAAGAAGAC
>NW_011418097.1:0-579 GCF_000754665.1 Bison bison bison | reverse complement strand
TCAGTGCCTGATGAACCATGTGATCAGTGCCTGATCAGCCACGTCATCAGTGCATGCGCAGTCACGTCATCAGTGCATGAAAGCCACGTGATCAGTGCATGCTCAGTCACGTGATCTGGACTTGATCAGCCACGTGATCAGTGCCTGCAGAGTCACGTGACCAGGGCCTGCTGAGCTGCGTGATTCCTGCTGGCTCATCTGCATGACAATTGCCATCTGAGCTGCGTGATTCCTGTCGGCTTATCTGCTTGAAATAGCCAGCTGAGCTGCGTGATTCCTGCCTGGTCACTTGCTTGATTATTGCCAGTTGAGCAGCATGAGTCGTCACTGCTGAGCTCCATGCTTATTGCCTGCTGATTGCGTGGTTCGTGTCTGCTCAGCTCTTTGAGTATTGCCTCCTGAGGTCCCTGTTCGGTCGCCACCTGCCGGGGACCAGCCCCAACTGATCCAGGGTATTCGAAGGAGAGATGGCCTAGGCGACTATTTATATGCTATTCAGAGATGTCAAGAATAGTAGTATGAGGAGAGCTCAGTAGGAAAATTCGGTGGAGAAAAGAGACTGAGTAGCTTAGTTTACGC
>NW_011418096.1:0-529 GCF_000754665.1 Bison bison bison | reverse complement strand
AGACGTGTTGAAGAAGGTCTCTCGAGGTCTTTCTCGGGTTGAGGCTAGAAACCCTGGCTTCCCTTGACTTGTGCAGGTGACCTCAGGGGGCTTCTCATGGTGGCTCTGAGAAGTCAGGGAAACTGGAGGTGGGAGGGGCCTCTCGGCACTCCACTGGGTTTGGTGCATTGGAAGAGGGCCTCATCTCCAGTTGAGGCAGGAACCTCAGGGTTCCTCGGATTTCAGACTCCGATCCCAGGGTCCCTGCAGACTTGGGAAAGGAGAGTCAGGCCTCGTCTTGTGTTGAGGCACGGAACTCCGCTTGCCCCTTGAGGTGTTCCCGGGGAGACAGGCCACATGTCGAGCGGTATTATAACCTGGGGGTTTTTCCCGACGATGCACGGGCGAGTCACTGCCCCTTCGTGTTGACTTCATTCACAGGGTGGAGTTCGAAGAGGTGTCCGGGCATCGGGTTCTTATCAAGAGGGGCCCGGGAAATCGGGGTCCTTTGGAATGTGGAACCACCCACGAGGCCACGTCTGGAATGTCG
>NW_011418095.1:0-675 GCF_000754665.1 Bison bison bison | reverse complement strand
AGGTTTTGGCATATTGAATAAAGCAGAAATATATGTTTTCCTGGAACTCTTGCTTTTTCCATGATCCAGTGGATGTTGGCAATTTGATCTCTGGTTCCTCTGCCTATTCTAAGTCCACTTTTAACATCTGGAAGTTCACAGTTCACATACTGTTGAAGCCTGGCTTGGAGAATTTTGAGCATTACTCTACTAGCACGTGAGATGAGTGCAACTGTGTGGTTGTTTGAGCATTCTTTGGCATTACCTTCCTTTGAGACTGGGATGAAAACTGACGTTTCCACTCCGGTGGCCACTGCCGAGCTTTGAAACTTTGCCGGCATATTGCATGGTACTTTCACAACATCGTCTTTTAGGATTTCAAATAGCTCAACTGGAATTCCATAACTTCCACTAGCTTTGCTTCCTAAGATCCACTTGGCTTCACATTCCAGGATGTCTGGCTCTAGGTGAGTGACCACACTATCCTGGTTATCTGCATCATGAAGATCTTTTTTGTATAATTCTTCTGTGCATTGTTGCCATCAATTCTTAATATCTTTTGCTTCTCTTATGTCCGTACCATTTCTGTCCATTATTGTGCCCGTCTTTACATGAAATGCTCCCTTAGTATCTCTAATTTCCTTGACGTGATCTCTAGTCTTTCCCATTCTATTGTTTCCCTCTGTTCTTTTTGTT
>NW_011418094.1:0-637 GCF_000754665.1 Bison bison bison | reverse complement strand
ATTGTGATCCACACAGTCAGAGGCTTTTTGCATAGTCAATAAAGCAGAATAGATGTTTTTCTGGAACTCTCTTGCTTTTTCAATGATCCAGTGGATGTTGACAATTTGATCTCTGGTTCCTCTGCCTTTTCTAAAACCAGCTTAAACATCAGGAAGTTCACAGTTCACATATTGCTGAAGCCTGGCTTGGAGAATTTTGAACATTACTTTGCTAGCCTGTGAGATGAGTGCAATTGTGCAGTAGTTTGAGCGTTCTTTGGCATCGCCTTTCTTTGGGATTGGAATGAAAACTGACCTTTCCAGTCCTGTGGCCACTGCTGAGTTTTCCAAAGTTGCTGGCATATTGAGTGCAGCACTTTCACAGCATCATCTTTCAGGATTTGAAATAGCTCAACTGGAATTCCATCACCTCCACTAGCTTTGTTTGTAGTGACGCTTTCTAAGGCCCACTTGACTTCACATTCCAGGATGTCTGGCTCTAGGTGAGTGATCACACTAGTGTGATTATCTGGGTCATGAAGATCTTTTTTGTACAGTTCTTCTGTGTATTCTTGCCACCTCTTCTTAATATCTTCTGCTTCTGTTAGGTCCATACCATTTCTGTCCTTTATTGAGCCCATCTTTGCATGAAATGTTC
>NW_011418093.1:0-582 GCF_000754665.1 Bison bison bison | reverse complement strand
CCAGCTGAGCTGCGTGATTCCTGCCTGGTCACGTGCTTGAATATTGCCAGTTGAGCAGCATGATTCGTCACTGCTGAGCTCCATGCTTATTGCCTGCTGATTGCGTGGTTCGTGTCTGCTCAGCTCTTTGAGTATTGCCTCCTGAGGTCCCTGTTCGGTCGCCACCTGCCGGGGACCAGCCCCAACTGATCCAGGGTATTCGAAGGAGAGATGGCCTAGGCGACTATTTATATGCTAATCAGAGATGTCAAGAATAATAGTATGAGGAGAGCTCAGTAGGAAAATTCAGTGGAGCAAAGAGACTGAGTAGCTTGGTTTACGCGGAAGACCAACCAAACTTCAAGACAAAAAGTTTGCACCACTTACGTAGGCCGCAGGCGCCCTCTCGGATAGCGAAAGGTGCCTCACCCTAGACAGCTTCTCGAGTGGGTCTTAGCAGCCCAGGCATAATTAGTAAGCGTGCTGGGTTCCATGCTCCAGATGGAGACTCAGCTGGAAGTTAAAGGGAAGAATGACAAGGAACTTTATGAATTGGAGCTGTAAGTTAACTCTTTGACAGAGAGAGCGAGATGGTGGTGGGGG
>NW_011418092.1:0-528 GCF_000754665.1 Bison bison bison | reverse complement strand
TGGAATGCAACCCTGAGATTCCGGTCACCCCTGGAGAGGAACATTGGCTTCTGGACACAAGCCTAGATGAGTTCTATTGCCCCTGCAGTCACTCGAGAGCAATCCCCAGCTTTCCTTCGCAATTCGAATGGAAGATTGGACTTCCCTGGGCCAACACAAGAGGCATGCTTAATTCCCCGTCCTAATTCGAGAATCCTGCTACACCTCGAGAAAGACCACGTGGTTCCCCCGTCATCGCAAGATGTAGCCCTGTGTCGCTACAGCATCTCAGGAGAAGTCCCACTTTAGGAATTGGAGTTCGAAACGGTACTTGTCACCCTTGATGCGACCCACAAAGTGCCCCGACATCCCGGTCTCCCTCGAGAGGAACACCGAAGTTTTCCGGCACCACTTCCTCTGAGCCCCTTGTACCCTCCTGATGTGGACAGGAGGGTCGACACCCCTGCTTTGTCTGGAAGGGGTTCCCGACCTTCCGGTCGCACCTCAGGATGAGGCCGGTCTCACGACGACATTCCAGACGTGGCCTCG
>NW_011418091.1:0-558 GCF_000754665.1 Bison bison bison | reverse complement strand
TGTTTCCCCATCTATTTGCCATGAAGTGATGAGATCAGATGCCATGATCTTCGTTTTCTGAATGTTGAGCTTTAAGCCAACTTTTTCACTCTCCTCTTTCACTTTCATCAAGAGGCTCTTTAGTTCTTCTTCACTTTCTGCCATAAGGGTGGTGTCATCTGCATATCTGAAGTTATTGATATTTCTCCTGGCAGTCTTGATTCCAGCTTGTGCTTCTTCCAGCCAGCATTTCTCATGTAACTTATATAACTCTGCATATAAGTTAAATAAGCAGGGTGACAATATACAGCCTTGACATACTCCTTTTCCTATTTGGAATCAGTCTGTTGTTCCATGTCCAGTTCTAACTGTTGCTTCCTGACCTGCAGATAGGTTTCTTAAGAGGCAGGTCAGGTGGTCTGGTATTCACATCTCTTTCAGAATTTCCCACAGTTCATTGTGATCCACACAGTCAAAGGCTTTGGCATAGTCAATAAAGCAGAAATAGATGTTTTTCTGGAACTCTCTTGCTTTTTCTATGATCCAGCAGATGTTGGCAATTTGATCTCTGGTTCCTCT
>NW_011418090.1:0-669 GCF_000754665.1 Bison bison bison | reverse complement strand
GTCATCGCAAGATGTAGCCCTGTGCCGCTACAGCGTCTCAGGAGAAGTCCCACTTTAGGAATTCGAGTTCGAAACGGTACTTGTCACCCTTGACGCGACCCACAAAGTGCCCCGACATCCCGGTCTCCCTCGAGAGGAACACCGAAGTTTTCCGGCACCACTTCCTCTGAGCCTCTTCTACCCTCCTGATCTGGACAGGAGGGTCGACTCCTCTGCTTCGTCTGGAAGGGTTTCCCGACATTCCGGTCGCACCTCAGGATGAGGCCGGTCTCACGACGACATTCCAGACGTGGCCTCGTGGGTGGTTCCACATTCCGAAGGACCCCGATTTCCCGGTCGCCTCTTGATAAGAACCCGATGCCCGGACACCTCTTCGAACTCCACCCTGTGAATGAAATCAACACGAAGGGGTAGTGACTCGCCCGTGCATCGTCGGGAAAAAACCCCAGGTTCCAAATACTGCTCGACAAGTGGCCTGTCTCCCCGGGAACACCTCGAGAGGCAAGCGGAGTTCCATGCCTCAACACAAGACGAGGCCTGACTCTCCTTTCCCAAGTCTTCAGGGACCCTGGGATCAGAGTCTGAAATCAGAGGAACCCTGAGGTTCCTGCCTCAACTGGAGATGAGGCCCTCTTCCAATGCACCAAACCCAGTGGACTGCCGAGAGGC
>NW_011418089.1:0-638 GCF_000754665.1 Bison bison bison | reverse complement strand
CTCTCGGCACTCCACTGGGTTTGGTGCATTGGAAGAGGGCCTCATCTCCAGTTGAGGCAGGAACCTCAGGGTTCCTCTGACTTCAGACTCCGATCGCAAGGTCCCTGCAGACTTGGGACAGGAGAGTCAGGCCTCGTCTTGAGTTGAGGCATGGAACTCCGCTTGCCTCTCGAGGTGTTCCCGGGAGACAGGCCACTTGGCGAACGGTATTTGGAACCTGGGGGTCTTTTCCCGACGATGCACGGGCGAGTCACGGCCCCTTCGTGTTGACTTCATTCACAGGGTGGAGTTCGAAGAGGTGTCCGGGCATCGGGTTCTTATCAAGAGGGGACCGGGAAATCGGGGTCCTTCGGAATGTGGAACCACCCACCAGGCCACGTCTGGAATGTCGTCGTGAGACCGGCGTCATCCTGAAGTGCGACCGGAAGGTCGGGAACCCCTTCCAGACAAAGCAGGGGTGTAGACCCTCCTGACCAGATCGGCTGGGTAGAAGGGGCTCAGAGGAAGTGGTGCCGGCAAACCTCGGTGTTCCTCTCGAGGGAGACCGGGATGTCGGGGAACTTTGTGGGTCGCATCGATGGGTGCAAAGTACCGTTTCGACCTCCAATCCCTAACGTGGGACTTCTCCTGAGACACTG
>NW_011418088.1:0-590 GCF_000754665.1 Bison bison bison | reverse complement strand
TAGTGTGTGAGATGAGTGCAATTGTGTGGTAGTTTGAGCATTCTTTGGCATTGCCTTCTTTGGGATTAGAATGAAAACTGCCCTTTTCCAGTCCTGTGGCCACTGCTGAGTTTTCCAAACTTGCTGGCATATTGAGTGCAGCACTTTCACAGCATCATCTTTCAGGATTTGGAATAGCTCGACTGGAATTCCATCACCTCCACTAGCTTTGTTTGTAGTGATGTCTTTCTTTTCTTTTTTTTCTTAATTTTATTTATTTTAAACTTTACATAATTGTATTAGTTTTGCCAAATATCAAAATGAATCCACCACAGGTATACACGTGTTCCCCATCCTGAACCCTCCTCCCTCCTCCCTCCCCATACCATCCCTCTGGGTCGTCCCAGTGCACCAACCGCAAGCATCCAGTATCGTGCATCGAACCTGGACTGGCAACTCGTTTCTTACATGATATTTTACATGTTTCAATGCCATTCTCCCAAATCTTCCCACCCTCTCCCTCTCCCACAGAGTCCATAAGACTGTTCTATACATCAGTGTCTCTTTTGCTGTCTCGTACACCGGGTTATTGTTACCATCTTTCTAAATTC
>NW_011418087.1:0-509 GCF_000754665.1 Bison bison bison | reverse complement strand
ACGGGGGAACCACGGGTTTTTCTCGAGTTGCGGCGGGATTCTCGAGTTACGACGGGGAATTCGGATGCCTCTTGTGTTGGCCCAGGGAAGTCCAATCTTCCATTCGAGTTGCGAAGGAAAGCTGGGGATTGCTCTCGAGTGACTGCAGGGCCAATAGACCTCATCTAGGCTTGTGTCAAGAAGCCAATGTTCCTCTCGAGGGGCGACCGGGATATCGGGGTTGCATTCCAGATGCACCCGGGGAGACAGGCATTCATCTCGAGTGGAAGCAAAGAACCCCGCTCTGCTCTCGAGTCGCGACGGGTATCTCTTGGAGCTCCCTGGGTGAACTAAAGGGAGTCAAGCCTCCAGAGGCGTTTGGAGAGAGGTCGCTAGGTTGGCCTCTAGGCCATGCAGGAGACGAAGGCCCTCATCTCCGCGATGACGGGGGAGTCTCAGGGTTGTTCTCGAGCGGCGGCCACAGTGTGCGGTTTCTCCCTAGGTACGACGGCGAGCTCAGTGAGCCTCTT
>NW_011418086.1:0-540 GCF_000754665.1 Bison bison bison | reverse complement strand
GCAGGAGCTGTACTTATATTAGAGGACCCCATACCCAGCATTCCAACAGGGGCCTGGTTCAAATGCTCAGACAATATTAAAGACTATTCATTCATCAGGAATATACCCGTTACCAATCCCCGCCCTGAAACTGTGACTGGAGTAGCCAGCTGGTTGAGGACTCAGGTTTGTGAGATCTCACCCACATCTGTCCTCCGCTGAGAACCAACCAATCCCTGAGAGCTTTTGTATCGGGTTAACCCTCTAAGAAAGTCATCTCACTAGTGAAATTAGGGCATGAAAGGTGATAAGCCCTAAAGGCAGACTAGTACCTTATTCTTTTTTTTTTTTAATTTTATTTAACTTTACAATATTGTATTGGTTTTGCCATATATCAAAATGAATCTGCCACAGGTATACATGTGCTCCCCATCCTGAACCCTCCTCCCTCCTCCCTCCCCATACCATCCCTCTGGGTCGTCCCAGTGCACCAGCCCCAAGCATCCAGTATCGTACATCAAACCTGGACTGGTGACTCGTTTCATATATGATATTATACAT
>NW_011418085.1:3876-4649 GCF_000754665.1 Bison bison bison | reverse complement strand
GAGGTCACCTGCACAAATCGAGGGAAGCCAGGGTTTCCCGCCTCAACCCGAGAAAGACCTCGAGAGACCTTCTTCAACACGTCTCGAGGCCAGATTCCCCTACCATGACTCGAGAGCAATGACGCGCTCCCCCTCGCCACTCGCATGGAGACCCGACGTCCCTGGCGCCCCACGAGAGGCTCACTGACCTCGCCGTCGTACCTCGTGAGGAACCCCACCCTGGGGCCGCCCCTCGAGAACCACCCCGAGACTCCCCCGTCATCGCGGAGATGAGGGCCTTCGTCTCCTGCATGGCCTAGAGGCCAACCTCGCGACTTCTCTCCAAAGGCCTCAGGAGGCTTTCTCCCTTTTGTCCACCCAGTGAGCTCCAAGAGATACCCGTCGCGACTCGAGAGCAGAGCGGGGTTCTTTGCTTCCACTCGAGATGAATGCCTGTCTCCCCGGGTGCGTCTGGAATGCAACCCCGAGATCCCGGTCGCCCCTGGAGAGGAACATTGGCTTCTGGACACAAGCCTAGATGAAGTCTATTGGCCCTTCAGTCACTCGAGAGCAATCCCCAGCTTTCCTCCGCAACTCGAATGGAAGATTGGACTTCCCTGGGCCAACACAAGAGGCATCCTGAATTCCCCGTCGTAACTCGAGAATCCCGCCGTAACTCGAGAAAAACCACGTGGTTCCCCCGTCATCGCAAGATGAAGCCCTGTCCCGCTACAGCGTCTCAGGAGAAGTCCCACGTTAGAGAATTGGAGGTCGAAACGGTACTTGGCACCCTT
>NW_011418085.1:0-492 GCF_000754665.1 Bison bison bison | reverse complement strand
CAATGCACCAAACCCAGGGGAGTCCCGAGAGGACCCTCCCACCTCCAGTTTCCCTGACTTCTCAGAGCCACCATGAGAAGCCCCCTGAGGTCACCTACATAAGTCGAGGGAAGCCAGAGTTTCCTGCCTCAACCCGAGAAAGACCTCGAGAGACCTTCCTCAACACGTCTCGAGGCCAGATTCCCCTACCATGACTCGAGAGCAATGACGCGCTCCCCCTCGCCACTCGCATGGAAACCCGACTTCCCTGGCGACCCACGAGAGGCTCACTGACCTCGCCGTCGTACCTCGTGAGAAACCGCACCCTGGGGCCGCCGCTCGAGAACCACCCCGAGACTCCCCCGTCATCGCGGAGATGAGGGCCTTCGTCTCCTGCATGGCCTAGAGGCCAACCTCGCGACCTCTCTCCAAACGCCTCAGGAGGATTGACTCCCTTTAGTCCACCCAGTGAGCTCCAAGAGATACCTGTCGCGACTCGAGAGCAGAGCGGGG
>NW_011418084.1:0-530 GCF_000754665.1 Bison bison bison | reverse complement strand
TGAGTCAACTCTTTTGCATGAGTGGCAAAGTACTGGAGTTTTCAGCTTTAGCATCATTCCTTCCAAGAAATCCCAGGGCTGATCTCCTTCAGATTGGACTGGTTGGATCTCCTTGCAGTCCAAGGGACTTTCAAGAGTCTTCTCCAACACCACAGTTCAAAAGCATCAATTCTTCGGCACTCAGCTTTCTTCACAGTCCAACTCTCACATCCATACATGACCACAGGAAAAGCCATAGCCTTGACTAGATGGATATTTGTTGGCAAAGTAATATCTCTGCTTCTTAATATACTATCTAAGCTGGTCACAACTTTCCTTTCAAGGAGTAAACGTCTTTTAATTTCATGGATGTAATCACCATCTGCAGTGATTTTGGAGCCCCCCAAAATAAAGCCTGACACTGTTTCCACTGTTTCCCCATCTATTTCCCATGAAGTGATGGGACCATATGCCATGATCTTCGTTTTCTGAATGTTGAGCTTTAAGCCAACTTTTTCACTCTCCTCTTTCACTTTCATCAAGAGGCTTTT
>NW_011418083.1:0-562 GCF_000754665.1 Bison bison bison | reverse complement strand
CAACCCCGAGACTCCCCCGTCATCGCGAGATGAGGGCCGTTGTCTCCTGCATGGCCTAGAGACCAATCTCTCGACCTCTCTCCAAACGCCTCAGGAGGCTTGACTCCCTTTAGTCCACCCAGTGAGCTCCAAGAGATACCCGTCGCGACTCGAGAGCAGAGCGGGGCTCATTGCTTCCACTCGAGATGGATGCCTGTCGCCCCGGGTGCGTCTGGAATGCAACCCCGAGATCCCTTTCGCCCCTGGAGAGGAACACTGGCTTCTGGACACAAGCCTAGATGAGGTCTATTGGCCCTGCAGTCACTCGAGAGCAATCCCCAGCTTTCCTTCGCAACTCGAATGGAAGATTGGACTTCCCTGGGCCAACACAAGAGGCATCCTGAATTCCCCGTCGTAACTCGAGAATCCTGTTACACCTCGAGAAAAACCACGTGGTTCCCCCGTCATCGCAAGATGTAGCCCTGTGCCGCTACAGCGTCTCAGGAGAAGTCCCCACTTTAGGAATTGGAGTTCGAAACGGTACTTGTCACCCTTGATGCGACCCACAAAGTGCCCCGACATC
>NW_011418082.1:0-537 GCF_000754665.1 Bison bison bison | reverse complement strand
GTATGATGTTAGTCATACAGTTTATTACCATCATCAGGTTGAGGAAGTTTTCTATTTCTAGTTTGCTAAGAGTTTTTATACAGAATGTGTTCAGTCACTCAGATCTGTCCAGCTCTTTGCGACCCCATGGAGTTTAACCCAAACGGTTCCTCTGGTTGAGGATTCTCCAGGCAAGAATACTGGAGTTGGTTGCCATGCCCTCCGCCAGGGCATCTTCCCAACCCTGGAATAGATATTAGACTTTATCAAATTATTTTTCAGCGTTTTTCGAGATGACCCTACTGTGTTTTATTTTTTGTCCTTTAGTACTTTGAATTACACTGATTGATTTTCAAATGTTTAACCAATCCTGCGTTCTTAGGGGACAAAAATTAATAGATTATGCTGCGTTGTCTTTGTATATATTGGCATAGTCTGCACTTCACTCTGAACACTTTCTGTTGCTACGTCTTCAAGTGCACAATTTTCTCCTGCTGTCCTGTCTAATCTGTCATTTATTCCATCGACTGTGTTTGCCATCTGACGCTACAGTTTTCC
>NW_011418081.1:0-649 GCF_000754665.1 Bison bison bison | reverse complement strand
TCCCGACCGCAACTCGAGAAAAACCACGTGGTTCCCCCGTCATCGCAAGATGAAGCCCTGTCCCGCTACAGCGTCTCAGGAGAAGTCCCACGTTTAGGAATTGGAGGTCGAAACGGTACTTGGCACCCTTGATGCGCCCCACAAAGTTCCCCGGCATCCCGGTCTCCCTGGAGAGGAACACCGAGGTTTTTCCGGCACCACTTCCTCTGAGCCCCTTCTACCCTCCTGATCTCGACAGGAGGGTCGACTCCCCTGCTTTGTCTGGAAGGGGTTCCCGACCTTCCGGTCGCACCTCAGGATGAGGCCGGTCTCACGACGACATTCCGAACGTGGCCTCGCGGGTGCTTCCACATTGCGAAGCACCCCGATTTCCCGGTCCCCTCTAGATAAGAAGCCGATGCCCGGACACCTCTCCGAACTCCACCCTGTGAATGAAGTCAACACGAAGGGGCAGTGACTCGCCCGTGCATCGACCGGAAAAAACCCCCAGGTTCCAAATACAGCTCGACAAGTGGCCTCTCTCCCCGGGGACACCTCGAGAGGCAAGCGGAGTTCCATGCCTCAACCCAAGACGAGGCCTGACTCTCCTGTCCCCAGTCTGCAGGGACCCTGCGATCGGAGTCCGAAATCAGAGGAACCCTGAGGTTCC
>NW_011418080.1:0-729 GCF_000754665.1 Bison bison bison | reverse complement strand
AGAAGGAAAAAACAACCAATACAGTATACTAACGACATATATAATGGAATTTAGAAAGATGATAACAATAACCCTGTGTACGAGACAGCAAAGAGACACTGATGTATAGAACAGTCTTATGGACTCTGTGGGAGAGGGAGAGGGTGGGAAGATTTGGGAGAATGGCATTGAAACATGTAAAATATCATGTATGAAACGAGATGCCAGTCCAGGTTCGATGCACGATACTGGATGCTTGGGGCTAGAGCACTGGGACGACCCAGAGGGATGGTATGGGGAGGGAGGAGGGAGGAGGGTTCAGGATGGGGAACACATGTATACCTGTGGCGGATTCATTTTTATATTTGGCAAAACTAATACAATTATGTAAAGTTTAAACATAAAATAAAATTTAAAAAAAAAGAAAAAAAAGAAGAGATGAGGAACATAAAAAAAAAGAATTAACTTCCTATAGAAAATTCATAACGATATTTTAAATAGTCCTATACAAAAGCTAGGCAAAATTGGTTGTCTATGAACCTTTCTAATATATTTCCAATGAAACCATGCTGGGTTATATTTCCTATGCAAGCACAATAAATCCAATGAAAGAGCAGGTTACGTAACTGATATCTGAGATGTAGGGGTATGAGTTATTCTATGATTACTGTGTCCTCTGCCTTCTGCCCACAACAAGGCCAAGCAGGGTACAGAGTGATGAGGACCAAGGCAGCATGGCTGCAAGAGCAC
>NW_011418079.1:0-523 GCF_000754665.1 Bison bison bison | reverse complement strand
TTTGGTCCCTATTTTTTGTATTGGGTCATTTATTTTTCTGGAGTTGAGCTGTAGGAGTTGCTTGTATATTTTGAGTATTAGTTGTTTGTCTGTTGTCTTCATTTGCTATTATTTTCTCCCATTCTGAAGGCTGTCTTTTCACCTTGCTTATAATTTCCTTTGTTGTACAGAAGCTTTTAAGTTTAATTAGGTCCCTATTTATTTTTGCTTTTATTTCCAATATTCTGGGAGGTGGGTCATAGAGGATCCTGCTGTGATGTATGTCAGAGAGTGTTTTGCCTATGCTCTCTTCTAGGAGTTTTATAGTTTCTGGCCTTATGTTTAGATCTTTAATCCATTTTGAGTTTATTTTTGTGTATGGTGTTAGAAAGTGTTCTAGTTTCATTCTTTTACAAGTGGTTGACCACTTTTCCCAGCACCACTTGTTAAAGAGATTGTCTTTAATCCATTGTATATTCTTGCCTCGTTTGTCAAAGATAAGGTGTCCATATGTGCGTGGATTTATCTCTGGGCTTTCTATTTT
>NW_011418078.1:0-629 GCF_000754665.1 Bison bison bison | reverse complement strand
CTTTGCGACCCCATGGAGTGCAGCACGCCAGGCCTCCCTGTCCATCACCAACTCCAGGAACCTGCTCAAAGGCATGTCCATTCAATGGGTCATGCCATCCAACCATCTCATCCTCTGTCATCCCCTTCTTCTCCTGCCTTCAATCTTTCCCAGCATCAGGGTCTTTTCAAATGAGTCACTTCTTCACGTCAGGTGGCCAAAGTATTGGAGCTTAAGCTTCAGCATCAGTCCTTCAAATGACTATTCAGGACTGATTTCCTTGAGGATGGACTGGTTGGATCTCCTTGCAGTCCAGGGGACTCTCAACACTCTTCTCCAACATCACGGTTCAAAAGCATCAATTCTTCGGCTCTGTTTCTTTATAGTCCAACTCTCACATCCATACAGGACTCCTAGGAAAAAACATAGCTTTGACTAGACAGACCTTTATTGGCAAAGTAATGACTCTGCTTTTAATGTGCTGTCTAGGTTGGTCATAGCTTTTCTTCCAAGGAGCAAGTCTTAATTTCATGGCTGCAGTCACCATCTGCGGTGATTTTGGAGCCCCAAAAAATAAAGTCTGTCACTGTTTCCACTGTTTCCCCATCTATTTCCCATGAAGTGATGGGACCAGATGCCATGATCTTAGT
>NW_011418077.1:0-568 GCF_000754665.1 Bison bison bison | reverse complement strand
ATTACAAAACACTGAGAAATCTCAATTCTATCAGATTCCCACAATAAAACCATGAAGATCTTAAGGAGTTAGGGGTAATTTTTTGGGAGGTGGGGAAGCAGAAACTGTTTAAGTCTTTAGAAAAATGTATCATAATCAATTTAGCCTGGAATATTTGTAGTCTTTCCTTCAGTTTCAGAAGATTCTACAGCCCTAAGAGTAATGCAGGGCTTTCTAACTGAAACCAAGAAACTCACCGAGAGCTCACCAAACTCTAACAGAGCACATTAGAAAAATTGTGTTTCTGTGCTGTTAAAATTTGTGAGCTTTATAGCCAAATTAAAGAATGGCAAAAACACCTTCAAGATGGTTGTGCTAAAGATCCTGCTAAAACAGGTGAGGCCACAGGGCAAGGGAAGAGGGAAGGTGTGGGAGACCCTTGAATGACGTGTGGTCCGGGGGAGAGGCAGGCTCCAAAGACACAGCTGAGAAGAATCTGGCAGGGCCACACCTGTAAGTGTCACAGCCATGAGTTTGGGGGTCTCCCTCAGGCTTGCATCTGAGAAGGAGCAGCACCCGAAGCCTCTAT
>NW_011418076.1:0-558 GCF_000754665.1 Bison bison bison | reverse complement strand
TATTGAACGTACACGCTGAGTACACATCATGAGGAGCGCTGGGCTGGATGAAGCACAAGCTGGAATGAAGATGGCCGGGAGACATATCCATCCCCTCAGATATGCACACGACAGCACCCTCACGGCAGAAATGAAGCCCAGGTGGGTTTCCAAAGTCGTGTTCGTTTCAGGTGTTCAGTCTTTCCCTTGGAGAGGTTCATGCAACATCATACGTCTACTTTCCCGTGCTGGCATAGTATATAGTAGGTGCTTGTGGATTCTTTGGATGTACAGTTTATGTGTCCATGTTCAACCAGCCCTCCTAAGTGGACCGTCCTGCCCTTCCTCCCCCCGCCCCAGCCCCCCCCCCCATCCCCCCATCCCCCCATCCCCCCATCCTCTTTTCCTCAAGAAGTCAGGCATCCACTTCAGCCTCCTGTTCCTCAGTTCATCCAACCCCATGGAAGAAGTCATTCCTCCAGTTTATCCATCGGTTCTCTACACCTCGCCTGATGGTGGCGGGTGACTGGAAGACTGACAGTTCTGAAGAACTTTGCAAGAGCTTTGGGTGAAGCGTGT
>NW_011418075.1:0-687 GCF_000754665.1 Bison bison bison | reverse complement strand
GGTGGCTCTGAGAAGTCAGGGAATCTGGAGGTGGGAGGGGCCTCTCGGCACTCCACTGGGTTTGGTGCATTGGAAGAGGGCCTCATCTCCAGTTGAGGCAGGAACCTCAGGGTTCCTCTGATTTCAGACTCCGATCCCAGGGTTCCTGCAGACTTGGGAAAGGAGAGTCATTCCTCGTCTTGTGTTGAGGCATGGAACTCCGCTTGCCTCTCGAGGTGTGCCCGGGGAGACAGGCCACTTGTTGATCGGTATTTGGAACATGGGGTTTTTTTCCCGACGATGCACGGGCGAGTCACTACCCCTTCGTTTTGACTTCATTCACAGGGTGGAGTTTGAAGAGGTGTCCGGGCATCTGGTTCTTATCAAGAGGGGACCGGGAAATCGTGGTCCTTCGGAATGTGGAACCAGCCACGAGGCCACGTCTGGAATGTCGTCGTGAGACAGGCCTCATCCGGAGGTGTGACCGGAAGGTCGGGAACCCCTTCCAGACAAAGCAGAGGAGTCGAACCTCCTGTCCAGATCAGGAGGGTAGAAGGGGCTCAGAGGAAGTGGTGCCGGAAAACTTCGGTGTTCCTCTCGAGGGAGACCGGGATGTCGGGGCACTTTGTGGGTCGCATCAAGGGTGACAAGTACCGTTTCGAACTCCAATTCCGAAAGTGGGACTTCTCCTGAGACGCTGTTACGGCA
>NW_011418074.1:0-741 GCF_000754665.1 Bison bison bison | reverse complement strand
TGAGCAGGCACTGATATCGTGACTGAGCATGCACTGATCATGTGCCGGGAGCCGGGGAGGCATTCCACTCTGGACAAAGGTCATGAGGAAGGAGGCTCGGCATACGCAAATGCGGGATCGAGCCTCAGGAGTCCACCCGGATATTCTCGAGCATCTCCCACCCAAAAAAACCGGAGTCTGCCTACTGTATTGCTTTGTGCTCTCACCTCTGATTTCACTGGGGGCTGTCCCCACCACCATCTCGCTCTCTCTGTCAAAGAGTTAACTTACAGCTCCAATTCATCAAGTTCCTTGTCATTCTTCCCTTTTACTTCCAGCTGAGTCTCCATCTGAAGCTCGGAACCCACCACGCTTACTAATTATGCCTGGGCTGCTAAGACCCACTCGAGAAGGTGTCTAGGCTGAGGCACCTTTCGCTATTCGAGAGGGCGCCTGCGGCCTACGTAAGTGGTGCAAACTTCTTGTCTTGAAGTTTGATTGCTCTTCCGCATAAACCAAGCTACTCAGTGTCTTTTCTCCACCGAATTATCCTACTGAGCTCTCCTCATACTATTCTTCTTGACATCTCTGATTAGCATATAAATAGTCGCCTAGGCCATCTCTCCTTCGAATACCCTGGATCAGTTGGGGCTGGTCCCCGGCAGGTGGCGACCGAACAGTGACCTCAGGAGGCAATACTCAAAGAGCTGAGCAGACACGAACCAGGCAATCAGCAGGCAAATAAGCAATGGAGCTCAGCAG
>NW_011418073.1:0-562 GCF_000754665.1 Bison bison bison | reverse complement strand
TCACACACACTGCTCTCACACACCACTCTCACACACACCGTTCTCACACTATGACCACTGCTCTCACACTATGACCACCAAATGGCATGAAGGCTCCGCCTCCAGCACATCTCCCAGGAGCCCAGAACTGGAACCCACTCGGTCACAAGGGGCTCCGTGGCAACAGGGGGGCTGGGCTCAGGTCCACTGTCAAGGGTGCAGAGAGGGGAGAGGGGCTGCCAAAAAGTCAACAATTGAGTGCGGAGTGCAGGAGAAGGCAGGCTGTGCCCACAGCTCAGGCCCCTGTCAAATACGACCCTGCAAGGTACTGGGTCACAGTCGAACCAACCAGTATAAACTCCTTCAGAAACCACCACCCCTGGGAATGAGCACGTCTTCTAAGTGGGCTTCTGCCCCCTCTACCCCCCAAACAAGCCTCCAGTGAGGCTACTGAAAGGGCAGCCCTGAACTCAAGGGCGTCCCCAGAACCCACTCAGCTGAGGAGGACTCACCACGCTAGCTGCCCCTCACTCTCACCCTGAGCTCGGTCCTCCCTGTCGGAACCCTCACTCGAGCTCAGCAA
>NW_011418072.1:0-609 GCF_000754665.1 Bison bison bison | reverse complement strand
CAAGAGGGACCGGGAAATTGGGGTGCTTCGCAATGTGGAAGCACCCACGAGGCCACGTCTGGAATGTCGTCGTGAGACCGGCCTCATCCTGAGGTGCGACCGGAAGGTCGGGAACCCCTTCCAGACAAAGCAGGGGAGTCGACCCTCCTGTCGAGAACAGGAGGGTAGAAGGGGCTCAGAGGAAGTGGTGCCGGAAAACCTCGGTGTTCCTCTCCAGGGAGACCGGGATTCCGGGGAACTTTGTAGGGGCGCATCAAGGGTGCCAAGTACCGTTTCGACCTCCAATTCCAAACGTGGGACTTCTCCTGAGACGCTGTAGCGGGAAAGGGCTTCATCTTGCGATGACGGGGGAACCACGTGGTTTGTCTCGAGTTGCGGCGGGATTCTCGAGTTAGGACGGTGAATTCAGGATGCCTCTTGTGTTGGCCCAGGGAAGTCCAATCTTCCATTCGAGTTGCGAAGGAAAGCTGGGGATTGCTCTCGAGTGACTGCAGGGCCAATAGACCTCATCTAGGCTTGTGTCCAGAAGCCAATGTTCCTCTCCAGGGGCGACAGGTATCTCGGGGTTGCATTCCAGACGCACCCGGGGAGACAGGCATTCATCTCGAG
>NW_011418071.1:0-542 GCF_000754665.1 Bison bison bison | reverse complement strand
GAGACCCTAGAATGCTTATATTCATTCTAAAGTTTATAATGGAGTAATGACATATGAATAGATTCTCACAATTACATGTTAAGGTAGAGAGGTCATTTTCTCATCTAGAAAATCTAAGACTAATTTATTTTACATATCCAATACATGACAGAACCCATATGCATTCCCCATTATACTTTCATCATAGGTTACACCTCCCGTCAAATTAAGCTCCTGACTACAAATGATGCTGAAGCAACACTGCAGAATCCTCAAAAGGTAAAATGCTACAGGGAAAATTTTTCTCACAAGTGGGGTGCAGTAATTTTAGTACATGGTTCCTTTTTGGGGAAAACTTACCAAAGAAACCTAAATCAAAGAGAATGAAGTCAGAGAAGTCACCATTCAAGATGCATTGGTGAAAAACATGTTGAAGCATGGCTAAAATGATAAGGAAACACTAACGAGAGTGAAAGGCTATTACTGGTGACTTGAACTAATTGACATGATTGCTAATACAAAATTACAAAACAGATGAAATACTGAGTAGCTAGAAAGAGTTC
>NW_011418070.1:0-522 GCF_000754665.1 Bison bison bison | reverse complement strand
CTGGGTGAAGATTTCTCTGCATGAAATAGGGGATTAGCATATTTTACAGGTGCAAAATCAAAACGCTTATGATCATACAGTGGAAGTGATAAATAGATTCAGGGGATTCTATCTGATAGACAGAGTGCCTGAAGACCGTATGGGTGGAGGTGTGACATTGTACAGGAATCAGGGATAAAGACCATTCCCATATAAAAGAAAAGCAAAATGACAAAGTGATGAGGCCTTACAAAGATCTGAAAAGACCAAAGACGCTAAACAAAAACGGGAAAATGAAAACAATACCCATTTGAATGCAGAGTCCCAAAGAATAGCAAGGAGAGAGAAAACCTTCCTCAGTTATCAATACCAGTTCATAGAGGAAATAAATAGAATGGGAAATCCTACAGATCTCTTCGAGAAAATCAGAGATACCAAGGGCAAATTTCATGCAAAGAGGGGCACAATAAAGGACAGAAATGGTACGGATGTAACAGAAGCAGAAGCTATTAAGAAGAGGAGGGAAGAATACACAGATGAAAT
>NW_011418069.1:0-911 GCF_000754665.1 Bison bison bison | reverse complement strand
AGGCCATGCAGGAGACGAAGGCCCTCATCTCCGCGATGACGGGGGAGTCTCGGGGTGGTTCTCGAGCGGCGGGCCCAGGGTGCGGTTTCTCACGAGGTACGACGGCGAGGTCAGTGAGCCTCTCGTGGGGCGCCAGGGAAGTCGGGTCTCCATGCGAGTGGCGAGGGGGAGCGCGTCATTGCTCTCGAGTCATGGGAGGGAATCTGGCCTCGAGACGTGTTGAAGAAGGTCTCTCGAGGTCTTTCTCGGGTTGAGGCAGGAAACCCTGGCTTCCCTCGACTTGTGCAGGTGACCTCAGGGGGCTTCTCATGGTGGCTCTGAGAAGTCAGGGAAACTGGAGGTGGGAGGGGCCTCTCGGGACTCCACGGGGTTTGGTGCATTGGAAGAGGGCCTCATCTCCAGCTGAGGCAGGAACCTCAGGGTTCCTCTGATTTCAGACTCCGATCGCAGGGTCCGTGCAGACTGGGGGACAGGAGAGTCAGGCCTCGTCTTGGGTTGAGGCATGGAACTCCGCTTGCCTCTCGAGGTGTCCCCGGGGAGAGAGGCCACTTGTCGAGCTGGATTTGCAACCTGGGGTTTTTCCGGACAATGCACGGGCGAGTCACTGCCCCTTCGTGTTGACTTCATTCACAGGGTGGAGTTCGGAGAGGTGTCCGGGCATCGGGTTCTTATCAAGAGGGGACCGGGAAATCGGGGTGCTTCGCAACGTGGAAGCACCCACGAGGCCACGTCTGGAATGTCGTCGTGAGACCGGCCTCATCCTGAGGTGCGACCGGAAGGTTGGGAACCCCTTCCAGACAAAGCAGGGGAGTCGCCCCTCCTGTGGAGACCAGGAGGGTAGAAGGGCTCAGAGGAAATGGTGCCGGAAAACCTCGGTGTTCCTCTCCAGGGAGACCGGGATGCCGGGGAAC
>NW_011418068.1:0-840 GCF_000754665.1 Bison bison bison | reverse complement strand
CCTCATCTAGGCTTGTGTCCAGAAGCCAGTGTTCCTCTCCAGGGGCGACAGGGATCTCAGGGTTGCATTCCAGAGACACCCGGGGAGACAGGCATTCATGTCGAGTGGAAGCAAAGAACCCCGCTCTGCTCTCGAGTCGCGACGGGTATCTCTTGGAGCTCACTGGGTGGACTAAAGGGAGTCAAGCCTCCTGAGGCGTTGGAGAGAGGTCGAGAGATTGGTCTCTAGGCCATACAGGAGACGAAGGCCCTCAACTCGCGATGATTGGGGAGTCTCAGGGTTGTTCTCGAGCGGCGGCCACAGTGTGCGATTTCTCCCTAGGGACGACGGCGAGGTCAGTGAGCCTCTCGTGGGGCGCCAGGGAAGTCGGGTTTCCAAGCGAGTGGCGAGGGGGAGCGCGTCATTGCTCTCGAGTCATGGTAGGGAATCTGGCCTTGAGACGTGTTGAAGAAAGTCTCTCGAGGTCTTTCTCGGGTTGAGGCAGAAACCCTGGCTTCCCTTGACTTGTGCAGGTGACCTCAGGGGGCTTCTCATGGTGGCTCTGAGAAGTCAGGGAAACTGGAGGTGGGAGGGGCCTCTCGGCACTCCACTGGGTTTGGTGCATTGGAAGAGGGCCTCATCTCCAGTTGAGGCAGGAACCTCAGGGTTCCTCTGACTTCAGACTCCGATCGCAAGGTCCCTGCAGACTTGGGACAGGAGAGTCAGGCCTCGTCTTGGGTTGAGGCATGGAATTCCGCTTGCCTCTCGAGGTGTTCCCGGGGAGACAGGCCACTTGTCGAGCGGTATTTGGAACCTGGAGGTCTTTTCCCGACGATGCACGGGCGAGTCACTGCCCCATCG
>NW_011418067.1:0-537 GCF_000754665.1 Bison bison bison | reverse complement strand
AAGGGAGACGGAGAAAGAGGGAGAGAGAGAGACAGACAGCAAGAGGACCACACACGACTTCCAAACCCCCGGCCGCCACACCCCTGTCCCCTCCATTCCTGGGTTCCCCCCGGCCCCCAGTCGACCAGACCCCACCGTCGCCCACCGACACACTCACACACACACTCTCCCGCACTCACCCGTCTGGCCTGGGGGCGGGGGCTGGGTCTCGCCGTAGGTGGCCAAGCCGAAGGGGACCTTTGAGACCTCGGATGCGAGGAAGTCCGGGGGTCCCCACGGGTGATTGCCAGCCCCAGGGCACTGCGTCCGGCCGGGGCCCGCCGGCCCAAGGCTGACGCCCCCTCCCTTAGGGAAGCTGCTTCTGCCGCACGGCCTCTCTCTGAGGTGTGTCACGGTCTGTGCCAGTGTGTCTATCTCGGAGCGGATGCCATCCCCTGTCCCCTGTCCGTCTCCCGTTCTCCGTCTCTCTGTCAGTCGCTCGGTGTCTCCCTCTCTCTGTCTCTCCCTCCCCGTGTGTGCCTGCGCGCTCGTGTCTGT
>NW_011418066.1:4793-5269 GCF_000754665.1 Bison bison bison | reverse complement strand
GCGGTTTCTCACGAGGTACGACGGCGAGGTCAGTGAGCCTCTCGTGGGGCGCCAGGGAAGTCGGGTCTCCATGCGAGTGGCGAGAGCGAGCGCGTCATTGCTCTCGAGTCATGGGAGGGGAATCTGGCCTCGAGACTTGTTGAAGAAGGTCTCTCGAGTCCTTTCTCGGGTTGAGGCAGGAAACCCTGGCTTCCCTGGACTTGTGCAGGTGACCTCAGGGGGCTTCTCATGGTGGCTCTGAGAAGTCAGGGAAACTGGAGGTGGGCGGGGCCTCTCGGGACTCCACGGGGTTTGGTGCATTGGAAGAGGGCCTCATCTCCAGTTGAGGCAGGAACCTCAGGGTTCCTCTGATTTCAGACTCCGATCGCAGGGTCCCTGCAGACTGGGGACAGGAGAGTCAGGCCTCGTCTTGGGTTGAGGCATGGAACTCCGCTTGCCTCTCGAGGTGTCCCCGGGAGAGAGGCCACTTGTCGAGC
>NW_011418066.1:0-652 GCF_000754665.1 Bison bison bison | reverse complement strand
TCTCCATGCGAGTGGCGAGAGCGAGCGCGTCATTGCTCTCGAGTCATGGGAGGGGAATCTGGCCTCGAGACGTGTTTGAAGAAGGTCTCTCGAGTCCTTTCTCGGGTTTGAGGCAGGAAACCCTGGCTTCCCTGGACTTGTGCAGGTGACCTCAGGGGGCTTCTCATGGTGGCTCTGAGAAGTCAGGGAAACTGGAAGTGGGCGGGGCCTCTCGGGACTCCACGGGGTTTGGTGCATTGGAAGAGGGCCTCATCTCCAGTTGAGGCAGGAACCTCAGGGTTCCTCTGATTTCAGACTCCGATCGCAGGGTCCCTGCAGACTGGGGACAGGAGAGTCAGGCCTCGTCTTGGGTTGAGGCATGGAACTCCGCTTGCCTCTCGAGGTGTCCCCGGGAGAGAGGCCACTTGTCGAGCTGGATTTGCAACCTGGGGTTTTTTTCCGGACAATGCACGGGCGAGTCACTGCCCCTTCGTGTTGACTTCCTTCACAGGGTGGAGTTCGGAGAGGTGTCCGGGCATCGGGTTCTTATCAAGAGGGGACCGGGAAATCGGGGTGCTTCGCAATGTGGAAGCACCCACGAGGCCACGTCTGGAATGTCGTCGTGAGACCGGCCTCATCCTGAGGTGCGACCGGAAGGTCGGGAACCCCTTCC
>NW_011418065.1:0-646 GCF_000754665.1 Bison bison bison | reverse complement strand
CTCTCGGCACTCCACTGGGTTTGGTGCATTGGAAGAGGGCCTCATCTCCAGTTGAGGCAGGAACCTCAGGGTTCCTCTGACTTCAGACTCCGATCGCAAGGTCCCTGCAGACTTGGGACAGGAGAGTCAGGCCTCGTCTTGGGTTGAGGCATGGAACTCCGCTTGCCTCTCGAGGTGTTCCCGGGGAGACAGGCCACTTGTCGAGCGGTATTTGGAACCTGGGGTTCTTTTCCCGACGATGCACGGGCGAGTCACAGCCCCTTCGTGTTGACTTCATTCACAGGCTGGAGTTCGTAGAGGTGTCCATGCATCGGGTTCTTATCAAGAGGGACCGGGCAATCGGGGTCCTTCAGAATGTGGAACCACCCACGAGGCCACGTCTGGAATGTCGTCGTGAGACCGGCCTCATCCTGAGGTGCGACCGGAAGGTCGGGAACCCCTTCCAGACAATCAGAGGAAGTCGACCATCCTGTCCAGATCAGGAGGGTAGAAGAGGCTCAGACGAAGTGGTGCCGGAAAACCTCGGTGTTCCTCTCAAGGGAGACGGGGATGTCGGGGCACTTTGTGGGTAGCATCAAGGGTGACAAGTACCGTTTCGAACTCCAATTCCTAAAGTGGGACTTCTCCTGAGACGCTGTAGCGGCAC
>NW_011418064.1:0-680 GCF_000754665.1 Bison bison bison | reverse complement strand
TGGAGAGGAACATTGGCTTCTGGACCAAGCCCAGATGAGGTCGTTGGCCCTGCAGTCACTCGAGAGCAATCCCCAGCTTTCCTTCGCAACTCGAATGGAAGATTGGACTTCCCTGGGCCAACACAAGAGGCATCCCGAATAACTCGTCGTAAGTCGAGAATCCCGCCGCAACTCGAGAAAAACCACGTGGTTCCCCCGTCATCGCAAGATGAAGCCCTTTCCCGCTACAGCGTCTCAGGAGAAGTCCCACGTTAGGATTTGGAGGCCGAAACGGTACTTGGCACCCTTGATGCGCCCCCACAAAGTTCCCCGGCATCCCGGTCTCCCTGGAGAGGAACACCGAGGTTTTCCGGCACCACTTCCTCTGAGCCCCTTTTACCCTCCTAATCTCCACAGGAGGGTCGACTCCCCTGCTTTGTCTGGAAGGGGTTCCCGACCTTCCGGTCGCACCTCAGGATGAGGCCGGTCTCACGACGACATTCCAGACGTGGCCTCGTGGGTGCTTCCACATTGCGAAGCACCCCGATTTCCCGGTCCCCTCTTGGTAAGAACCCGATGCCCGGACACCTCTCCGAACTCCAACCTGTGAATGAAGTCAACACGAAGGGGCAGTGACTCGCCCGTGCATCGTCCGGAAAAGACCCCCAGGTTCCAAATACCGCTCGACAAGTGGCCTCTCA
>NW_011418063.1:0-616 GCF_000754665.1 Bison bison bison | reverse complement strand
TTAGTTGTGCATTCAAGGGCGCTAAGTATATTCAAGTTGTTGTGCAATTCTCACCATCATTCATTTCCCAAATTTTTCACCTTCCTAAACTGAAACTCTGTCATCATTAAACACTAGATCCCTGTCTCCCCACTCACCCTCAAGCCTCAGCCCTGGGTATCTACTAATGTATTTTCTGACTCTATGAATTTGACTATTCTAGGTATCTCATATAAAGGGAGTCAAACAGTATTCCTCTGCTTCTCATGTATACTGGAATGATTTTTACCTTAATATATGTCCTACAAACAGATAGTACTTTCTTTTTTTAACCCCTATGCTATACAGTAAGCAGAGAAGGCAATGGCACCCCACGCCGGTACTCTTGCCTGGAAAATCCCATGGACGGAGGAGCCTGGAAGGCTGCAGTCCATGGGGTCACTGAGGGTCGGACAGGACTGAGCGACTTCACTTTCACTTTTCACTTTCCTGCATTGGAGAAGGAAATGGCAACCCACTCCAGTGTTCTTGCCTGGAGAATCCCAGGGATGGGGGAGCCTGGTGGGCTGCCGTCTATGGGGTCGCACAGAGTCGGACACGACTGAAGTGGCTTAGCAGTAGCAGCAGCATACAGTAA
>NW_011418062.1:0-569 GCF_000754665.1 Bison bison bison | reverse complement strand
TGCTGGGACTTTCCCATAGACTTGCTGTCAGTGTAGCATCTCAGACCTTCGTGTGCACTCAAGTCAGCTGGGGATCTTGTTAAAGCCAGCTTCTGACGTAGCAGGTCTGGGCAGGGCTCTGGGCCGTGCCTTTCTGAGGAGCTCCTGGTGATGCTCATGACGAGGCATCAGGCAGTCTGTTTAACAGAAGGGTTTCCTGAAGCAGGTGTCAGCAGCTGCCACTGTGTTTGAACACCCTCAACTACAGCACAGCCAGCCTGTTCTCACCCCTGCCGATGGGCATCGGTGCGACTGGGGTGGGTGCCACTGGAAAGGGCAGTGAACTGGGGGCATGGGCAAGGCCTCCACATGCAAGGCCCCCACTCCCCTTCCTCCCCATCCCCTCCCCCTGCCTAACCCCACTCTGATCCTGCAGCCCAGCTAATCCCCTTGGCCTATGCTGACCTCTTTTCTTTGTTGGAAATGGCCCGCTTCCCCCGCCCCAGCAAGACCCAGGGTTGCCTAGCCTGGCTCTCTGCCTGCCGCCCTCCCTCCTGGCTGATGCAAGGGCAAGTCCTGTGCACCCTTCA
>NW_011418061.1:0-634 GCF_000754665.1 Bison bison bison | reverse complement strand
ACACTCAGTGTGTGTGTGTGTGTGTGTGTGTGTGTGTGTGTGTATGTGTGTATCTCCTCTTGCCGTCTTGGAGTCTGTCTCGGAATATTCATGTATTTCTGCCTCTGTATCTCCTGACAGCCAGCCGCCGGCCCGTTCGTCTGGCCCCGGCCTCTCCCAGGCGCTCTGGCTCTGGCTGAGGAGCTTGCGCAGGCCAGCTGTCTCCCTTTGGCGTGGGTGCGTGCGAGTGTCGGTGTGTCTGTCTGTGTGTCTGCCTGTGGCTCGTCTGCTCTCTCAGGAAGGTCGAGGGCTTGGCGTGGGGCAAAGGGGGCCTCGGTAGTGCGAAGGGGAGGGGCTGAGGCGCTCCGCTCGACCGCGCCTCCCTGGCTTCTGGTGGGTTTGGGCACCGGACAGGTGCCGGGCAAGTTGGGCGCTCAAGTTTCGCTGCGCCTAGGCCCGCAGCAGGTTCAGAGGCCCCTGGGCCGCGGGGGTTGGGAGGCGGCGGGCGCCGAAGACCGACACGTCCGGGGCCGCGCGGGCCTGAGCAGCGAATGGGATCGGGGGGAGGCCCCGCTCAGCGAGCGCGGCCAGGTCTGGAGTGGCCGCGGGTGGGAGGGCGCCGAGCCCTCCGCACCCCTCAGCCCAGCCCCCAGGC
>NW_011418060.1:0-539 GCF_000754665.1 Bison bison bison | reverse complement strand
CATCAGCCAAAACCTCCACCTCCTCCATGATGTCTTCCACAAGCAGCTGGAACACCCGCCTGATCCCCACCACCTCTCTGTCCACCAGGGCCCCACCATCCCCTGCCACCTCCACGCTGACGTGGGTCGCATTGTCGCCTGCTGTTGCAACTGGTGGCTGCAGGGTCGCAGCCGTGCACAGCATCACAAGGGCAGGCTGCAGGGCCCCATCCCCCTCGAGCATCTGGGCTCACAACTAAGTAGGTCCAGGGTCCCAAGACGCTCCCGCATTCCTCTGACCACCTCTCGTGCTCTTCTTGGCCCTGGCCATGACCCCAGACTGGGTCAGATGTGAAAGGATGGGACATAAGAGCACCAAAGCAAGTGGTGTGCAATGGCGGCCCAGGCTGCAATAAGCCTGTGGGACCCACTTGTTTTTCGGGGTGGGGAGTGAGAGGCATGATCGGGAGGCAGTGGCTGGTGTGTCTGGGGTGGCCTGAGGCTGAAGAAAGGGGTGGTGGTCAGCCCAGGACCGGGTGAACAGGCTCTGGTACATCAGC
>NW_011418059.1:0-563 GCF_000754665.1 Bison bison bison | reverse complement strand
TTTTTTTTTTTTTTTTACTATTGTTTAAAAGTAGTGGTGTGATTGGAAGTCATTAAGAAAGTCTCTTTTTTTTCATGACTAGGTAAGGTCAGGAATATCTTTTGAGATTCACAGAGCATTGCAATTCCTGAGATGTGTGTTTTCTCTCATGCCCTTTGTCTAGTTTATTTTTTCCCTTTAATTTGTGGTGTTCTTTGTTTGTAATGGATTTTAACTCTTTGTCTTCTCTATGTTGAAAATATATACTCCCATCTGTCACTTTAACTTCATCTCTAGTGTCTTTTTCCTTTATGGCAGCTGTGCTAATTTTTTCAGTAAAAACTTGAACTTTTTCTTTATTTAGCAAGACTGAAATTACATAAAACATTCATTCAATTTGGAATTGAGAAAAATGCTCCTTAAACATTGGAAATGGAGAAGGAATTTAATATGAACATCTAAAATTAATCAACTGGAGAGCAAACATTATGGTTGATGGATATAAGTAAAAGCTGGTTTTGGGAAAGGAAAGTATTTTCTTTTTGGAACCCTGTCAAGTCAACTAAAAACTTAGAGTTTATTAT
>NW_011418058.1:0-561 GCF_000754665.1 Bison bison bison | reverse complement strand
GGGCAGAGAGCGAGAGGTGGCCTCGGGAGGACGTGTTGAGGTAGCCGTCCCAAGGGCAGGACCTCGACTGGTTCAGCGCAGCGCCCGAGGGGTAGGCACAGGCGCATTTTGCCGGTGTCTTCAGCAAGTGCTCTCCGGAGCCGCGGCCGGTGCAGGGAAGGAGATGTTGGCTCGGGGGCGTTGGACGGCGCCGTGCACCAGGGGAGGCCCCAGGCTAGGTGCGTGCCGGGGCCGCGAGGCAAGCTCAGGAGGGTCTGTCGGGGGACTGACGCCGAGCGCGACCTAGCCTCGTCCCGTGCAGGGACCGAGGTGTTGGCTCCGGAGTGTTTGTTAGGGTCCGCAAGAACCGCCGGGCACCGCCCAGTTGAGGGTAGCGACCCATGCCGGCTCAGGAGTGTTTGCCGGGGGGCGGTCCAAGGGCAGGACCTAGCCTGATTGAGGGCGGGGAACCCGATGTGGGCTCAGGAATGCTTCTCGGGGCTGGATCGTGGGAAGGACCCAGCCTGCTTCGGGGCAGGGACTGAGACGCGCGCTCAGGATTATGTTCCTGGACTCGACTAT
>NW_011418057.1:0-556 GCF_000754665.1 Bison bison bison | reverse complement strand
CTCGAGCGGCGGCCCCCAGGGTGCGATTTCTCACGAGGTACGACGGCGAGGTCAGTGAGCCTCTCGTGGGGCGCCAGGGAAGTCGGGTCTCCATGCGAGTGGCGAGGGCGAGCGCGTCATTGCTCTCGAGCCATGGTAGGGTGCCCGGGGACCAGCCCCCGGCTGATCCAGGGTATTCGAAGGAGAGACGGCGTAGGCGAAGATCAGGAAACAACTGCTTAATTAAATGTTAATTAAGGATATAAAGAGTAATAGAATGAGGATAGCTCAGTGAGGAAAATTCAGTGGAGTAAAAGAGGCTGAAGAATTCAGCCAGAAGGTAAGAGAAAGAACGACATGGTGAGACCAAGTTTCGGTGAACAAGGCCCGCACTTTATTTTCAAAGTAGTTTTATACCTTAAGTTATGCATAGAGGATAATGGGGAAGGGGTAGAGTCCTTGCAGCAAACCAGGCTTTCTTCCTGCAAACTTATCATATGCAAAGGCTTCGGTGATTTGCATCATCTTCTGGCCCGGAGGCCTGTTAACATTTTAAGACCTTTTCTTCAGAAAACTT
>NW_011418056.1:0-539 GCF_000754665.1 Bison bison bison | reverse complement strand
GAACAAGAATGGGAGATCATTTACAAAAGCCTTCCTAGTCTAAATTCTAAGATTTCACAGGTAGCACAGGTGATGAAAGCCCACTCCACCCTGGGATGGCGTGTGACATACCCCATCATAGCAGGTCCTGGGGTGGATGGTATAACACACTCCCCAAGGAAGGGCTGGGTCCCCGAGAGCCCGGTGTCCGTGCCATACCTTCCACCCACTGTGCTAACTCTCTGGGGTCTCTTTGGCTCAGCATCATGGTTGATGGCAAAGTTACACTCCCAGGCTCCTATGCTGTACCAGCGTGTTGAAACTGAAGCCCACTTAGCAAGAAATTTGGCTCCAGTGGCGCCAAGGATGGCTATTTGCCCGCTGCCCCACTGTGTGCCAGGGTTGGCCTGCAGGCTGGAGCTTGCTTCCCTTCTACCCAGGGCTTGCATCAGACCAGGCAGGGGCTGTGGGCTGCCTGGTTTCCCACATGGCCCAGGAGGAGGTTTCTGGCACGCCTGTATCAGGACAGCCCACTCAGCCCCTTTGGGGAGAGGCCCTCA
>NW_011418055.1:0-885 GCF_000754665.1 Bison bison bison | reverse complement strand
CCTGGAAGCCGAATGCGAATGCGGAGGGGCTCGCGGGCCGCGCGGAGGCAACCCAGGTCTGCAGCGGGAGTCGGGGCCCCGGCCACCCGCTCCCCGCGGCCCGGGAGGGGCTGGGGCTGCGGGGGGATCCAAGAATCGGGACGCGCGGCGGGGGCTAAAGGACCTCTTCTGCTAGGCAAAAAGCCTCGAGCACCCGGGATTCCCAGGTGGTCTCCCATCCAAGATACTAACCAGGCCCGACCCTGCTTAGCTTCCGAGATCAGACGAGATCGAGCGCCTTCAGGCTGATACGGCCTGAGACGGTGGCGGTTGGCTCGGGGCGCCCTAAGAGCCTTGCGCTTCGCCTCCCTTTCGCTCTGTCCTGCAGGTCGGGCCAACGGGTCGCACCTCTCTTCGCGGGGCATGCTGTACTTGAGCCGCACGACCCGCGACCGGACTCCAGCCTGCTGACGCCGGCCCGCCCCCCGCCACCCCCGGAACACCGCCAACACCAGACCAGCAAGCGCCTGGCCGGGCCCGGGGGCCCGAGGGGCTTCCAGGACCCCCCATTGACCGGGAGGGCGTGCGTGCGTGCGGGCGCGCGGGGCCTGGGGGCTGGGCTGAGGGGTGCGGAGGTCTCGGCGCCCTCCCACCCACGGCCACTCCAGACCCGGCCGCGCTCGCTGAGCCGGGCCTCCCCGCGATCCCATTCGCTGTTCAGGCCCGCGCGGCCCCGGAGGTGTCGGTCTTCGGCGCCCGCCGCCTCCCAACCCCCGCGGCCCAGGGGCCTCTGAACCTCCTGCGGGCCTAGACGCAGCGAAACTTGAGCGCCCAACTTGCCCGGCACCTGTCCGGTGCCCAAACCCACCAGAAGCCAGGGAGGCGCCTCAGCCCCTCCCCTTCGCA
>NW_011418054.1:0-509 GCF_000754665.1 Bison bison bison | reverse complement strand
TCTCTTCTAGGTTGACCTAGAACAGAAATCTTTGTTAGGCTTTGGCTAAGTGGAGAAGTATTGCTTCACCGGTGACTTGTGTGATCCTACCTGACTGTTCGAAACCCTTTTGATATCTATGTCACTGCTGCTTGCTGCTGCTGTTGCTGCTGCTGCGAAGTCGTTTCAGTCGTGTCCGAGTCTGTGTGACCCCATGGACGGCAGCCCACCAGGCCCCGCAGTCCCTGGGGTTCTCCAGGTCAAGAACACTGGAGTGGGTTGCCATGTCCTCCTCCAATGCATCGAAAGTGAAATGTGAAAGTGAAGTCGCTCAGTCGTGCCCGACTCTGAGCGACCCCATGGACTGCAGCCTACCAGGCTCTTCCGTCCATGAGATTTTCCTAGGCAAGAGTACTGGAGTGGGGTGCCATTGCCTTCTCCCATATCTATTCACAAGCCTGCCTAAATCATTGACTTCTAGCCACCTTTGGGATGCCAATGACCACCTACCCTTACCAGGCCACAGAGGA
>NW_011418053.1:0-587 GCF_000754665.1 Bison bison bison | reverse complement strand
AGTCGACCCTCCTGTCCAGATCAGGAGGGGAGAAAGGGCTCAGAGGAGGGGTGCCGGAAAACCTCAGTGTTCCTCTCGAGGAGACCGGGATTTCGCGGAACTTTGTGGGTCGCATCAAGGGTGCCAAGTGCCCTTTCGACCTCCAATTCCTAACGTGGGACTTCTCCTGAGACGCTGTAGCGGGAAAGGGCTTCATCTTGCGATGACGGGGGAGCCACGTGGTTTTCTTGAGTTACGGCGGGATTCTCGAGTTACCACGGGGAATTCAGGATGCCTCTTGTGTTGGCCCAGGCAAGTCCAATCTTCCACTCGAGTTGCGAAGGAAAGCTGGGGATTGCTCTCGAGTGACTGCAGGGCCAAGAGACCTCATCTAGGCTCGTGTCCAGAAGCCAATGTTCCTCTCCAGGGGCGACAGGGATCTCGGGGTTGCATTCCAGACGCACCCGGGGAGACAGGCATTCATCTCGAGTGGAAGCAAAGAACCCCGCTCTGCTCTCGAATCGCGACGGGTATCTCTTGGAGCTCACTGGGTGGACTCAAAGGAGTCAAGCCTCCTGAGGCGTTTGGAGAGAGGTCGCGAGATTGCT
>NW_011418052.1:0-597 GCF_000754665.1 Bison bison bison | reverse complement strand
AGGACTGTTATTCAGAGAAATGGTGCTTCGATCAGCATCATTGGAAGTTGGGCTTTGAAATCTTCACATTCTTTCTTGTCCTTAAGTTCTGTGATTCTGTGAAGACGTTGACTCAGATCTCCTTAGTCAATTATGAGAAACAGTTGGGGTTTGGCTTGAATGTCTGCTTAGCACAGATAAAAGACAAAAATCTGCTGGAGTTATGAGCTAATTAATGTCACTTTCCCTGTGGCTTCTCCACCTTCACTGTCACTCATCCAGCCAACACGGCGCGGTCCTCTGAGCTGTTTCGTTTCCCTGTTTACTACCTGCCACGGTGTAAAGTCCAGTCTGAGTTATCTGTCTTGCCTGCTTTCCGTAGCCCCCAGTAGAAAATAAGCCTCAAGGGATTTTTGTTCACTTTATTGTCTTCCATTTTCCCCAATGTCCAGCCCAAGGATCATTGGCTGAGTGAATGAATACAAATGATCTTTGCATTTTAGTCTGACAGCTGACCTGTGAATTGGGGATTATGAGCTATGTTAGATAGATAGGAAACTGAATACCGTTTCTATAGTAGCTGCATCCTTTTATATCTCCACCAGCCGTGAGCAAGGG
>NW_011418051.1:0-616 GCF_000754665.1 Bison bison bison | reverse complement strand
CCCACCCCCCAAACGAGCTAGTGGGTCCCACAGGTTTACTGCAGCCCTGGGCCGCCACTATGCACCATTGTCTGTGCTGTTATATCGTGTCCCTTCACATCTGCCCCAGCTTGGGCCAAGAGGAGCGTGAGAGGCAATCAAGGAAGGCAGGAGTGTCCTGGAACCCCCGACCTTCTTAGCTGTGAGCCCCAGTACTCAGGAAGAAACCCCCACCCCTCCATCCCTGGATCTGCCGTCCTGATGCTGTGTGCAGCTGGAACCTTGCAACCACCAGTTGTCACGCCAGGTGAAGAAGCCATCCTCTCTAGGGTGGAGGCAGTGCAAGACAGCGAGACCCTGGTGGACGGAGACGTGGCAGGTATCGGGTGGAAGTTCCAGCTGCTTGCAGAAGACATCATGGAAGAGGTGGAAGCTGTGGCAGATGAGCAGTGGGAACGGTGGTCCTCCCAAGAGCTGGAGGAGAAGACGGTGGAGGAGCAGGGCCAGGACAGGCCGGGAGGTCCGAGTGAGCACCAAGTACTAGATGTCCTGAAGGCACTGGCCGCCCTGCAGGTGGAACTGAGCTCTGAGTGTGAGCAAAACCACAGGGCCTACCATCAGAGGAGGGAGCATCACT
>NW_011418050.1:0-568 GCF_000754665.1 Bison bison bison | reverse complement strand
GACTGGGGACAGGAGAGTCAGGCCTCGTCTTGGGTTGAGGCATGGAACTCCGCTTGCCTCTCGAGATGTCCCCGGGGAGAGAGGCCGCTTGTCGAGCTGTATTTGGAACCTGGGGTTTTTCTGAACGATGCACGGAAAAACTGCCCCTTCGTGTGGACTTCATGCACGGGGTGGAGTTCGGAGAGGTGTCCGGGCATCGGGTTCTTATCAAGAGGGGACCGGGAAATCGGGGTCCTACGGAATGTGGAACCACCCACGAGGCCACGTCTGGAATGTCTTCGTGAGACCGGCCTCATCCTGAGGTGCGACCGGAAGGTCGGGAACCCCTTCCAGACAAAGCAGGGGAGTCGACCCTCCTGTCCAGATCTGGAGGGGAGAAAGGGCTCAGAGGAGGGGGTGCCGGAAACCCTCAGTGTTCCTCTCGAGGGAGACCGGGATTTCGGGGAACTTTGTGGGTCGCATCAAGGGTGCCAAGTGCCCTTTCGACCTCCAGTTCCTAACGTGGGACTTCTCCTGAGACGCTGTAGCGGGAAAGGGCTTCATCTTGCGATGACGGGGGAGCCACGTG
>NW_011418049.1:0-598 GCF_000754665.1 Bison bison bison | reverse complement strand
GTCACTCGAGAGCAATCCCCAGCTTTCCTTCGCAACTCGAATGGAAGATTGGACTTCCCTGGGCCAACACAAGAGGCATCCTGAATTCCCCGTCGTAACTCGAGAATCCCGCCGCAACTCGAGAAAATCCACGTGGTTCCCCCGTCATCGCAAGATGAAGCCCTTTCCCGCTACAGCTTCTCAGGAGAAGTCCCACGTTAGGAATTGGAGGTCGAAACGGTCCTTGGCACCCTTGATGCGCCCCACAAAGTTCCCCGGCATCCCGGTCTCCCTGGAGCGGAACCCCGAGGTTTTCCGGCACCACTTCCTCTGAGCCCCTTCTACCCTCCTGATCTCGACAGGAGGGTCTACTCCCCTGCTTTGTCTGGAAGGGGTTCCCGACCTTCTGGTCACACCTCAGGATGAAGCCGGTCTCACGACGACATTCCAGATGTGGCCTCGAGGGTGCTTCCACATTGCGAAGCACCCCGATTTCCCGGTCCCCTCTTGCTAAGAACCCGATGCCCGGACACCTCTCCGATCTCAACCCTGTGCATGAAGTCAACACGAAGGGGCAGTGACTCGCCCGTGCATCGTCCGGAAAAAAACCCCAGGTTCC
>NW_011418048.1:0-635 GCF_000754665.1 Bison bison bison | reverse complement strand
GAGCCCCCTTCTACCCTCCAGATCTGGACAGGAGGGTCGACTCCCCTGCTTTGTCTGGAAGGGGTTCCCGACCTTCCGGTCGCACCTCAGGATGAGGCCGGTTTCACGACGACATTCCAGACGTGGCCTCGTGGGTGGTTCCACATTCCGAAGGACCCCCGATTTCCCGGTCCCCTCTTGATAAGAACCCGATGCACGGACACCTCTTCGAACTCCACCCTGTGAATGAAGTCAACACGAAAGGGCAGTGACTCGCCGGTGCATCATCGGGAAAAGACCCCCAGGTTCCAAATACCGCTCGACAAGTGGCCTGTCTCCCCGGGAACACCTCGAGAGGTAAGCGGCGTTCCATGCCTCAACCCAAGACGAGGCCTGACTCTGCTGTCCCAAGTCTGCAGGGACCTTGCGATCGGAGTCTGAAGTCAGAGGAACCCTGAGGTTCCTGCCTCAACAGGAGATGAGGCCCTCTTCCAATGCACCAAACCCAGTGGAGTCCCGAGAGGCCCCTCCCACCTCCAGTTTCCCTGACTTCTCAGAGCCACCATGAGAAGCCCCCTGAGGTCACCTGCACAAGTCAAGGTAAGCCAGGGTTTCTGCCTCAACCCGAGAAAGACCTCGAGAGACCTTCTTCAACA
>NW_011418047.1:0-906 GCF_000754665.1 Bison bison bison | reverse complement strand
AGTGGGGGGTGGGGCTGGCGGCCAGGCAGGCTTTGGGAAGGAGCTCATGGTTTGGAATTGCATATGAAAGAACCAGCTTCGGGTTCCAAAGAATCAAGTTTCCTTGGAAACCAACTTTGTCCGGTTCTATAGAATATCATGGCCCTCCTAGGTCAGGTCATCTTTCCTTTCCGTAGTCCTCGTTGGATCCCTGAATTCTAGACAGCTTGGATTGCCTCTGTGGGCTGGATGGATTGTCCTCCCGTTTCACCGGGCGGCGGGAGCGAGGTCCCAGAGGCTCTCCTGGAACCGGGCGTGGGGGCGGGGCTCACCGGGAGCCCGTGGTGAAGGTGGGCAGCGCACCGGGAGCGCGCCCGGGGCGGGGCGAAGCCGGGCGGCGCGGGTCGGGAATCGGGTCGTGGCGGGGATGGGGGGCGGTCCCAGTTGTGCTCCGGGGATCCCCACTGCGGCTGGGAAGGCACCTGGAGCATGGCAGGGGCGGGGCGGCGCGGGGCGGGGGTCGGCTCCTGGCGGGGGTGGGGGAGGGCTTCCCCGTTGTCCTCTCGGGGGTCGCCGTGGCGGCTGGGAACGCCCACTGCGTGCGCTCCTGGGTCCCCAAGGATCGGCATACAGTGGGTGCGGCGGAGGGGTGCGGACCACAGGTCAGGGAACTGGGACTGCGTGGAGCAGGGAACCATGTAGTCCGCCCTCTGTTGGCACAACCTGGCGGTCGCAGAAAGGCCTCGCCTTTGGGCTCAAGGCCTTTACCGCTCCACCCCTTTGCTGAAAGGTCAGAGCCGCGCGGTTTTCCCAAGCAGCCTAGTGTCCGCTGCAAGTCCAAGGGCCAGAACCCTGAACTCTGGCCGGCTGGCCCAGCCCTGCTTCTGGCACTTTGGAGGCCAGCGGGCCCTTGACCACCTGCTGGGA
>NW_011418046.1:0-687 GCF_000754665.1 Bison bison bison | reverse complement strand
GCGGGAGGACAGCTCCAGGCAAGGCCCGGTCTGGCAGGCGCTTTCTGGGCACAAACGGAGCACCACTCTGGCTGTGGAGCTGCCTCCCCAAGCCAGGGGCACCGGGACCCTGATTCCCTCCGTGCGGCGCTCAGTCTGGGCGGGGAAGCACCAGCTTGGGAATGCAGCCTGGGGCGCTTCCTTTCCCTCGGAAAGAGCTCTCCCTGCGGGAGGCTTTGGCAGTGTGCACACCCCCAGCCCCTAAGCCCTCTGCAAGGACGCCTGGCTCCTAGGTCCGAAGGGAAGGCGAGAGCTGAGCTGTGGCGCAAGTCAGGCACCAGTCACGTCTCCCACACTCCCGCAGCCTGCTCCTTCCCGGGCGCGAACGCTAGAAGCTGGGCAGGGCTTGGGGAGGCTCGCCCAGGCCAGAGCAGCCTCTCGGCCGGGGCTCTGTGCTATCGCGCCTGGGCGCAGAGCTGGAGCTCCGCCGGTGTGGAAGCTCACTCGGTCCTTCCCAGTAACAGGCTTGCAAGCACCCGCCGGCAGCCAGCCTCTTCTCTCCCGCGTTCCGGGCATTGGGCTCCAAACCTGGGACCGAAGTACTGCCCGGAGCTCACTGATCATGGGCTGGTTCCCCTGCGCTGCGGCTGTGCTAGGGAGCCCAAACGCACAGGGGAAGCCCGCACAGCACATCCACCTGCCTCTAGG
>NW_011418045.1:0-596 GCF_000754665.1 Bison bison bison | reverse complement strand
CCCAGTTGTGCTCCGGGGATCCCCACTGCGGCTGGGAAGGCACCGGGAGCATGGCAGGGGGGGTGCGGCGCGGGGCGGGGGGGCGGCTCCTGGCGGGGGTGGGGGAGGGCTTCCCCGTTGTCCTCTCGGGGGTCGCCGTGGCGGCTGGTTACGCCCACTGCGCGCGCTCCTGGGTCCCCAAGGATCGGCATCCAGTGGGCGCGGCGAAGGGGTGCGGACCACAGGTCAGGGAACTGGGACTGCGTGGAGCAGGGAACCACGTAGTCCGCCCTCTGTTGGCACAACCTGGCGGTCGCAGAAAGGCCTCGCCTTTGGGCTCAAGGCCTTTACCGCTCCACCCCTTTGCTGAAAGGTCAGAGCCGCGCGGTTTTCCCAAGCAGCCTAGTGTCCGCTGCAAGTCCAAGGGCCAGAACCCTGATCTCTGGCCGGCTGGCCCAGCCCTGCTTCTGGCACTTTGGAGGCCAGCGGGCCCTTGACCACCTGCTGGGATGGGAAAGGGAAGGGTCCACGAATTGCACCCTAGAAACTTAGTAGGGTGCATGGGTTTCAAAACCCGGTGGCCGCCCAGGCAGAAAACAAGGGAGGAGGGCACCCTG
>NW_011418044.1:0-567 GCF_000754665.1 Bison bison bison | reverse complement strand
CTGGGGGATTGCTCTCGAGTGACTGCAGGGCCAATAGACCTCATCTAGGCTTGTGTCCAGAAGCCAGTGTTCCTCTCCAGGGGCGACAGTGATCTCAGGGGTTGCATTCCAGACACACCCGGGGAGACAGGCATTCATGTCGAGTGGAAGCAAAGAACCCCGCTCTGCTCTCGAGTCGCGACGTGTATCTCTTGGAGCTCACTGGGTGGACTAAAGGGAGTCAAGCCTCCTGAGGCGTTGGAGAGAGGTCGAGAGATTGGTCTCTAGGCCATACAGGAGACGAAGGCCCTCAAGTCGCGATGACGGGGGAGTCTCAGGTTTGTTCTCGAGCGGCGGCCACAGTGTGCGGTTTCTCCCTAGGTACGACGGGGAGGTCAGTGAGCCTCTCCTGGGGCGCCAGGGAAGTCGGGTCCCCATGCGAGTGGCGAGGGGGAGCGCGTCATTGCTCTCGAGTCATGGTAGGGGAATCTGGCCTCGAGACGTGTTGAAGAAGGTCTCTCGAGGTCTTCTCGAATTGAGGCAGAAACTCTGGCTTCCCTGACTTGTGCAGGTGACCTCAGGGGGCTT
>NW_011418042.1:0-812 GCF_000754665.1 Bison bison bison | reverse complement strand
TCTACCATGTCTTCTCTGTATAGTGTTTGATACTTTTTCACTACTCAGAGGTGATACTTCATTAGCATAGTTTGATTATTTATAATAATACACTGGGCTTCTCAGGTGGCACTGTTGTTAAGAATCTTCCAGCAAAGGCAGGAGTCAAAGGAGATGTGATTTGGGAAAATGCCCTGGAGGAGGAAATGGCAACTCACTCCAGAATTCTTGCCTGGAAAATTCCAAGGACAGAGGAACTTGTTGGGCTATGGTCTCCAGGATCACAAAAAGGTGAACCTAAAAGACTTCTTGGTAATTCATTATAATGAGTGTATTTCATATGCTGTTAAAGAAATACTGAGAAATGTATTTACCTGTTGGTATTTTCTTCCAGATACGGTGTGCTATTTGACATTTTTCATCCACACAAAAGTAGTTAGAAATTTTTGTTGTTTGTTTTCATTTCTGTATTTCTGTATTTATTTATTTTATTCTTATTGTTTTTTACTTTACACTATTGTAGTGGTTCACCATACATCAACATGCATCCGCCACAGGTATACACGTTTTCCCCATCCTGAACCCCCTCCTACCTCCTTCCCTATACCATCCTTCTGGGTCATCCCAGCGCACCAGCTCCAAGCTTCCCGTATCCTGCATGGAACATGGACTGGCGATTCATTTCTAATATGATATTATACATGTTTTAATGCCATTCTCTCAAATCATCCTCCGCTCCCTCTCCCACAGGGTCCAAAAGACTGTTCTATACATCTGTGTCTCTTTAGCTATCTCGCATACAGTGTTGTCATTACCATCTTTCTAAATTCCAT
>NW_011418041.1:0-816 GCF_000754665.1 Bison bison bison | reverse complement strand
CTAAGGCCCACTTGACTTCACATTCCAAGATGTCTGGCTCTAGGTCAGTGATCACACCACCGTGGTTATCTGAGTCGTGAAGATCTTTTTTGTACAGTTCTTCTCTGTATTCTTGCCATCTCTTCTTAATATCTTGTGCTTCTGTTAGGTCCATACCATTGCTGTCCTTTATCGACCTCATAACATGATAGACCATCTTATTTAGTAACTTTGGCACATTTATTGATCATATTGTTTTAAAGTTCTTTCAACCCTAATTTTTTGGATTAAAAAAAACAGTTTTTTCTCTTGAATCATTCTTTTCCAGTTAGTGATTTGGGTCCTGAATTGATGTAGATTGGTAACTAGATGGCTATATTTGTGTGGATGGATTATTTTCATTTGTTTAAAATACTAAAAATTCCCAGAGTGATTTGTGAATACAAGTAATTTATGTGACAAGGAACTATGCTTTTGTAATTTTAAAAGACTTTAGTTGAGGTAAAATTACTGTATATTTTAATAGACTACATTAGAAAATTTGACCCAAACTGAACTGCCTAACTTTAGTTTTGCTTAATATACTCTAACTGTCTATAACTAGACTTTGTCTCATGGACATGAACACACACACACATCATACACATATACCTGCACATACACACAAGACACACACACACACCACATGTCTGTAGTTTTCCCCCAATCCTTAGCAGATAGTTTTCACACGCTGTGTGAATTGTATTTTTTGTATCACGTTAAGTATGGCTTAACATCAAACACTATTGTTTGTTTGTATTTTAAATGTAATATACTGTGAGTTTTATTTTATAGATT
>NW_011418040.1:0-597 GCF_000754665.1 Bison bison bison | reverse complement strand
AGGTCTATTGGCCCTGCAGTCACTCGAGAGCAATCCCCAGCTTTCCTTCGCAACTCGAATGGAAGATTGGACTTCCCTGGGCCAACACAAGAGGCATCCCGAATTCCCCGTCGTAACTCGAGAATCCCGCCGCAACTCGAGAAAAACCACGTGGTTCCCCCGTCATCGCAAGATGAAGCCCTTTCCCGCTACAGCGTCTCAGGAGAAGTCCCACGTTAGGAATTGGAGGTCGAAACGGTACCTGGCACCCTTGATGTGCCCCCACAAAGTTCCCCGGCATCCCGGTCTCCTTGGAGAGGAACACCGAGGTTTTCCGGCACCACTTCCTCTGAGCCCCTTCTACCCTCCTGATCTCCACAGGAGGGTCGACTCCCCTGCTTTGTCTGGAAGGGGTTCCCGACCTTCCGGTCGCACCTCAGGATGAGGCCGGTCTCACGACGACCATTCCAGACGTGGCCTCGTGGGTGCTTCCACATTGCGAAGCACCCCGATTTCCCGGTCCCCTCTTGGTAAGAAACCGATGCCCGGACACCTCTCCGAACTCCACCCTGTGAATGAAGTCAACACGAAGGGGCAGTGACTCGCCCGTGCATCGTC
>NW_011418039.1:0-823 GCF_000754665.1 Bison bison bison | reverse complement strand
GGAGAGGAACATTGGCTTCTGGACACAAGCCTAGATGAGGTCTATTGGCCCTGCAGTCACTCGAGAGCAATCCCCAGCTTTCCTTCGCAACTCGAGTGGAAGATTGGACTTGCCTGGGCCAACACAAGAGGCATCCCGAATTCCCCGTCGTAACTCGAGAATCCCGCCGTAACTCGAGAAAACCACGTGGCTCCCCCGTCATCGCAAGATGAAGCCCTTTCCCGCTACAGCGTCTCAGGAGAAGTCCCCCGTTAGGAATTGGAGTTCGAAAGGGCACTTGGCACCCTTGATGCGACTCACAAAGTTCCCCGAAATCCTGGTCTCCCACGAGAGGAACACTGAGGTTTTCCGGCACCCCCTCCTCTGAGCCCTTTCTCCCCTCCTGATCTGGACAGGAGGGTCTACTCCCCTGCTTTGTCTGGAAGGGCTTCCCGACCTTCCGGTCGCACCTCAGGATGAGGCCGGTCTCACGACGACATTCCAGACGTGGCCTCGTGGGTGGTTCCACATTCCGTAGGACCCCGATTTCCCGGTCCCCTCTTGAGAAGAACCCGATGCCCGGACACCTCTCCGAACTCCACCCTGTGAATGAAGTCCACACGAAGGGGCAGTTTTTCCGTGCATCGTTCGGAAAAAAACCCCAGGTTCCAAATACAGCTCGACAAGTGGCCTCTCTCCCCGGGGACACTCCGAGAGGCAAGCGGAGTTCCATGCCTCAACCCAAGACGAGGCCTGACTCTCCTGTCCCCAGTCTGCAGGGACCCTGCGATCGGAGTCTGAAATCAGAGGAACCCTGAGGTTCCTGCCTCAACTGGAGATGAGG
>NW_011418038.1:4678-5175 GCF_000754665.1 Bison bison bison | reverse complement strand
ACTCGCATGGAGACCCGACTTCCCTGGCGCCCCACGAGAGGCTCACTGACCTCGCCGTCGTACCTAGGGAGAAACCGCACACTGGGGCCGCCGCTTGCGAACAACACCGAGACTCCCCCATCATCGCGAGTTGAGGGCCTTCGTCTCCTGTATGGCCTAGAGACCAATCTCTCGACCTCTCTCCAAAGCCTCAGGAGGCTTGACTCCCTTTAGTCCACCCAGTGAGCTCCAAGAGATACCCTTCGCGACTTGAGAGCAGAGCGTGGTTCTTTGATTGCACTTGACATGAATGCCTGTCTCCCCGGGTGTGTCTGGAATGCAACCCTGAGATCACTGTCGCCCCTGGAGAGGAACATTGGCTTCTGGACAGAAGCCTAGATGAGTCTATTGGCCCTGCAGTCACTCGAGAGAAATCCCCAGCTTTCCTTCGCAACTCGAATGGAAGATTGGACTTCCCTGGGCCAACACAAGAGGCATCCTGAATTCCCCGTCGTAAT